>NC_053391.1:362775716-362977710 GCF_905171765.1 Bufo bufo | reverse complement strand
AGATTTGGTTAACCAAGACCATGTCAAAGTGTGGAAGAGGGTTTTAGCAAAGTCTCTCTCACTACAGTAAAGTCTCTATCTGGCTTAAGCAGCAAATACTACTGACTCCAATGCTCAACCATGTACAATCTGGACCTTCTTGGTTCTTTTTCTCTGTTTTCCCGAAGTACTGTAAAGGTAGTGAGGTCTTTCTCTCAGTAGATAATTATCAGAGGTGGTGATTCTCTGGAACTTTGGCTTAGTACTGTGTGAAGTGAGCAAATGTAGAATCCTCTCACTTCCTCTCCTAACTGTAGACTGAGATAAGAGTGGATCCAGGTCCCACACCTAACATCCTGCCGAGGCAGTGGCAGGATTATTAATCCCAACTGATCCATATAGAGATACTGTATGCTGGTACATTACATGGCATTAACAGATCAAATAACACTCAATAATATTGCATAACAATAACTGTTTGCAAGTACCCTGTTCTGGGGTTCTGGACTTGGCAACCAGTCTTCCTAGAAATCACATCTGATGTGTTGATTTTAAGAATTAGGTCTTTTGATGTATGTGGATATATTTTTATTTTTTCAGTGTTAAAATGTTTCCAATAAGTTTAAATATTAATTAAATATCCTATTTCCATTCTTTTATACGTGCATTTTTTTAAAATCAGTATTCCTCTTCCATGTTAAAATAAATATGGGTACAGCTTTTAGCCCATAAACATCAATGGGTTGAATTTAAAAATGCATACCGTATTTTTTCGCCCTATAAGATTCACCTAGGTATTAGAATTAGAGGAGGACAATAAGAAGAAAAAATGTTTCATCAGACCAGCAGTCAGACCCCCAATGTTAATTAGACCTCAGCTCACAGTCAGACACCCAATGTTAATAAGACTTCAGATCAGACCACAATGTTAAAGACCCCCAATCATACCTCAGATAAGAACCCCGTGCCTCTCATTAGCCCCCATATGCATCTCATCAGCCCCCATGCCTGTCATCAGCCCCCATATGAGCCCCCATGCCTCTCGTGAGCCCCCATGCCTCTCATCAACCCCCTTATATGAACCCTCATGCCTCTCATCAACCCCCATATGAGCCCTCATGCCTCTAATATAAGCCCCCATGCCTCTTATCAGCCACCATATGAGCCCCCATGCCTTTCATCAGCCCCCATATAACCCCCATGCCTCTCATCAGTCCCCATATGAGCCCCCATGCCTCTCATCAGCCCCAATATGAGCCCCCATGCCACAGAGAACTAAAAAAAAATCCACTAACCTCTCCGTCTCCTGTTCCAGACGCCACCACTCCTCACTTACAGTGCAATGCTCTTCATCCTGCCACCAGCTGTGCTGTAAAGTGGCACGCACAGCGTGAGGTCACAGAGTGCCCTCACGCTGTGTGCAGCCACAGCACAGCCAACAGCAGAGTACCAGGAAGCTGTGAGTACAGAGCTTTCACCGCTTCCCGGTCCTCCGGTACTAATGAGTGCTTCCATAATGGAAGCGCTCATTAGTATTCACCCCATAAGATGCAGGGGCATTTCCCCCACACTTTTTTTGGGGGGAAATGCATGTTATGGGGCAAAAAATCTGGTAATCCCTGTTTGTATACTTTGCATGTATGTATTTGTTCCAATTTTTACCATCTGTTTTTCTGCAAAAAATAGTCTGGTGATACCAAAGCCCAAGAGTGTAACTATAATTCATAAGGCCCCATAGCAATATAGGTTGGAGTGCCCACCACCTAGTCTATGAAAATTAAAACAGCAGCATAATTATCAAAAATTATAGTTATGTTTACTAGCTCAATACATCTTGCACCTGATTGGGCCCCTTCAATCTCTGGGCCCCATAGCAAGTGCTGTGACAACTGCTATGGCTGCTATGACTATAGTTACGCCCATGCCAAAGCCGGATATACTAGTTTACACATTACATTGTAGTGTATACAACCTGCTACTAAAGACAACTGTAGCTAGTATTATTAATAGTGTTATTATGTGGCAATTATATTATAAATTAAATTATGAAGTGTTAGGAAACAAGCAGGCAGTCATCTGGCCTTGATTTCTGGAAAAAAGCAAATAACCTAAAGTATAGTAGCAGGTATATGTCTTCTCAAATTTGGGATTTTAGTAAATTTTTGGGGATTCTAAGGGGGGGATTTTTTATCCACCCACCTTTCAAAAATGTGGAGTGTCTCGTGTAAAAATGACAAATAAGCTTAAAAAGTCATGAAGCTCTAGTTTGTGACATTTTGAATCCAGAATTCTGGAATGCAGAGTGTGATAATGCCCTCACGGAAATTTTTATTTAAATGTGCAATAATTTAAAATAAAATTTAATTGATCCTGCAGGGCAGGACTTTAAACATTTTGTACTGTATGTATAGAAACTGGCTTTTAATAAATTTCTGGAAAAAATGTTCACCTTCACAAGTTAGGCGTTGGCTATTATCTTAACACCTTAACACATAATGCCGTACATGTACGGCATTATGCACCCACAGTTGTATGGAGCGGGCTGCTGCAGTAAGCCCACTCCATACACAGCGGGTGCCGGCCTTATAATACAACAGGCACCCAGCCGCAATGACGGGGAATGATGATCATGCCAAACCCAATCATTTAACCCGTCAGATACCGTGATGCCTGTGAGGTAAGGCAGAGGGATGTGGCTTCCTCTGTCTTCCGATCGGAGCCCCTGCAGAGAAATCGCGGGGCTCCAATCTGTTACATCTGGGACCTGCCAAGACTTCCCAGGGCTGTCATAGTAACCTCACTGCTAAGCTGTGCACAAGGCACGGCTCAGCAGGGAGCACATCAAAATCCCATTCACCCTAATAGATCTCAATTAGGGTAAATGGGATAAGGGATCAAAAGATCCCAGGTTCTAGTCCCCTAGGGGGGCAAATAGTTATTAAGTTTAAAAGATAAAAAAAAATTAAAAGTTTACATATAAAAATATATAATAAATAAACATGCTAGGTATCGCCACATCTGAAAATGTCTGAACTATTAAAATATTAAAAAATGTTTCCTGCACCATGAGCGCCATAAGGGAAAAAAACACACAATTCGCATTCTTTAGTCACTTTGTCCCCCCAAATTTTTTTTATAACAGTGATCAAAAAGTCATACATACCACATAAATGGTATAAATAAAAACTAGTTTGTTTCACAAAGAACAAGCCCTCATACAGCTCTGTATTTTTTAAAAGTAATAAAACAAAATAAAAACTATGGAAGTTTGGTATCGTCATAATCATATTGAGCTGGGGAATAAGGATGTCATGTCAATTTTATTGAACACTGTGATGTCAAAACCCCAAAAACCTTGGTGAAATATTTTACTTCAATTTTACCCCAGAAATATTTTTTTTTTCCAATGGAAGACACGATAAATTGAAATGCATCTTGTCTCCCAAAAATAAGCTCTCATATGGCTATGTGGACAGAAAAATAAAAAAGTTATGGCTATTAGAACACGGGAAGGAAAAATATAAAATGCAAAAATGAAAATAGGCCTAGTCTTTAAGGGGTCAAAGATCTAGTATATTGATGTCATATTGAACTTTACCCATATAGTAAAGTAGGCAAAGCTACCAATGGCTGGGCATCGGTTTACTTTACATATTCTTTGTTCTCAAGAGTAATAAATAGTAGGTTATATCAGGGGTATAGTAAGACAGTAGGTGCTGTACGAGCCGTACATAGAGATAGCGTTATTGATATCATAAATGTTTTCATCAGGACAGGACTTACTACATGTGATAACTGATATTAGGCAGTTCCTGGAAGAAGTGTTGTCCTTCTGTCCTTCATTATTCATTATTCCCTGCATCTACCGTAGTTTTCGCTTTATAAGTAGTGATGTCGCGAACATAAAATTTTCAGTTCAGCGAACAGTACAGCGAACGAGAACTTCCGCAAATGTTCGCGAACTGGCGAACCGGGCGAACCGCCATAGACTTCAATAGACAGGCGAATTTTAAAACCCACAGGGACTCTTTCTGGCCACAATAGTGATGAGAAAGTTGTTTCAAGGGGTCTAACACCTGGACTGTGGCATGCCGGAGGGGGATCTATGGCAAAACTCCCATGGAAAATTACGTAGTGGACGCAGAGTCGGGTTTTAATCCATAAAGGGCATAAATCAACTAACATTCCTAAATTGTTTGGAATAACGTGCTTTAAAACATCCAGTGTGTGTATACGATCAGGTATGATGTTGTATCGATCAGGTAGTGTAAGGGTTACGCCCGCATCACAGACATTGACAGACCAAACTCCCCTTTTAATGCACCGCAAACAGTTCATTTGCACAACCGCAAACTCCCCATTTGCACAAGGTTGGATACCAAGCTAGCCACGTCCCGGTGATGTCATTGAAGGTTTCTTCCTCCACCCAGCCACGTACAACACCAAGGGTCCCCGAAAGGTCAATTGAATTGATTTTTCGAACGGGGAGATGGTTAAAAAAACGCTGGCTCCCTCCCCTTTGTTTTTATCCACGGTGACTGCGTCTGCGCCGTGCAATTTACTGTCACACCCGATATGAGTGGTATTTTCTGTAGTACTATTCTCATCAGTTTAATCCCTCTAACGTCCCCAATCTGGGTGCCATTTATTGAATAGATTTTTCGAACGGGGAGATGGTATCAGTGGTTGGCACTGGCAGTGGGCACACTACAGTCAGTAGAAGCGGGCCTGACACACACTGGCAGCAGGCAAGCAACTGAAATTACACTAAAGTGTAAAAATTAAATGCCTTATTTATCGGCAAGCTACTGTGCCACCCGGTATGAGTGGTTGGCACTGGCAGTGGGCACACTACAGTCAGTGGAAGAGGGCCTGACACACACTGGCAGCAGGCAAGCAACTGAATTTAGACTACTGTCTAAAAATTAAATGCCTTATTTATCGGCAAGCTACTGTGCCACCCGGTATCAGTGGTTGGCACTGGCAGTGGGCACACTACAGTCAGTGGAAGCGGGCCTGACACACACTGGCAGCAGGCAAGCAACTGAATTTAGACTACTGTCTAAAAATTAAATGCCTTATTTATCGGCAAGCTACTGTGCCACCCGGTATCAGTGGTTGGCACTGGCAGTGGGCACACTACAGTCAGTTGAAGTCGGCCTGACACACACTAGCAGCAGGCAAGCAGCTGAAATTACACTAAAGTGTAAAAATTAAATGCCTTTTTTATGCAAAGTCCTGTGCCAGCCGGTATGAGTGGTGGGCACTGGCAGTGGGCACACTACAGTCAGTGGAAGTCAGCCTGACACACACTGGCAGGCAACTAACCTTAGATTAAAGTGTAAAAATTAAGTGCCTATTTTTTAAGCAAAGTCCTGTGCCACTCGGGATGACAGGGGTGGGCACTGGCAGTGGGCACACTACAGTCAGTTGAAGTCGGCCTGACACACACTGGCAGGCAACTAACCTTAGATTAAAGTGTAAAAATGAAGTGCCTTTTTTTTAAGCAAAGTCCTGTGCCACACGGGATGACAGGGGTGGGCACTGGCAGTGGGCACACTACAGTCAGTTGAAGTCGGCCTGACACACACTAGCAGCAGGCAAGCAGCTGAAATTACACTAAAGTGTAAAAATTAAATGCCTTTTTTATGCAAAGTCCTGTGCCAGCCGGTATGAGTGGTGGGCACTGGCAGTGGGCACACTACAGTCAGTGGAAGTCAGCCTGACACACACTGGCAGGCAACTAACCTTAGATTAAAGTGTAAAAATTAAGTGCCTTTTTTTTAAGCAAAGTCCTGTGCCACACGGGATGACAGGGGTGGGCACTGGCAGTGGGCACACTACAGTCAGTTGAAGTCGGCCTGACACACACTAGCAGCAGGCAAGCAGCTGAAATTACACTAAAGTGTAAAAATTAAATGCCTTTTTTATGCAAAGTCCTGTGCCAGCCGGTATGAGTGGTGGGCACTGGCAGTGGGCACACTACAGTCAGTGGAAGTCAGCCTGACACACACTGGCAGGCAACTAACCTTAGATTAAAGTGTAAAAATTAAGTGCCTTTTTTTAAGCAAAGTCCTGTGCCACACGGAATGACAGGGGTGAGCACTGGCAGTGGGCACACTACAGTCTGTGGGCCTGCAGCTCCTCACACACAGGCAGGCCAGGCAACTGCAATATGTATATAAAGGAAAAAAAAAAGCAGACTAATGTTGCAGCCCTAAAAAGGGCTTTTTGGGGTGCTGTCAGGACGCTGTCCTTACAGCAGAGATCAGATGAGTCTTTCAGGACTGGAGTGGACACTGAATTCACTAGCCTAGCTATCGATTTCCCAATTAAATCAGCAGCAGTTACAGTCTCCCTCCTCTCACTAAGACTGCAGCTTCAGAATGAATCTAAAATGGATGCTGTGCAGGAGGTGGGAGGGTCTGGGAGGGAGGGTATGCTGCTGATTGGCTGGAATGTGTCTGCTGACTGTGAGGTACAGGGTCAAAGTTTGCTCAATGATGATGTATAGGGGGCGGACCGAACATCGCATGTGTTCGCCCGGCAGAGGCGAACGCGAACAAGCTATGTTCGCCGGGAACTGTTCGCCGTCGGATAGTTCGGGCCATCTCTATTTATAAGACGCACCCGATGATAAGATTCACCCCAGGTTTAAGAGGAGGAAAATAAGATTTATTTTTTTCATCAGACCTCATATCAGATCCTCAGATCAGACCCCCATAAATATCAGGACATCAGATCAGACCCCCATAAATATCAGGACATTAGATCAGGCCCCCATAAATATCAGGACGTCAGATCAGGCCCCCTAAAGCAGGACATCACATCAGCTCTTCATGTCAGAACCTCATCAGACCTTATATCAGCCCATAGTGAGACTCCCATCAGACCCACCTCGCCTGTGCTGCTCTGTCACCTGACTGCGTGCAACGTCAGATCATAGTGTACGTGGCCAGGACAGTGCAGCGCCGGCACCAGGAATGAAGACCGGGAGGGTGAGTACATGCGCTTGTAGCGCTTCATTCCCTAATCCCAGCACCTAAACCATACTAGTGAGCGCTTCCATAATGGAAGCGCTCACTAGTATTTGCTTTATAAGACGCACGCCCATTCCCCCCACACACACACACTTTTGGGGGATAAAAGTGTGTCTTATAAAGCGAAAAATATGGTAAATTCCCTATTTAATTATTGATTAACTGTTCCCTCTTCAGCCTTCTAGGTAGAAGCTATAGAAAACACACACCTACATATATATATATATATATATATATATATATATATATATATATCTTTACATCATGAACAACATATCCTTAAAATGTATACAGCAAATACATCTATGGGGCATGTTGGGCATATGCTTGCCCACTTTGCATCAACATAAGTTCTATTTCACTGCATTAAGTCTAGAATGACTAGAATTTCTATGTAAGGTGATCCTGCATAAATAATCCTGTATACCACCTGGAATCAATCCACCATGTATGCAACTTGGCCTATAAAATTGGCATAGACTTTTCAGCCATACATTAAACCACTGCTTAACATTGTGTAAGTCCCTCTCGTGCAGCCAAAACAGCTCTGAACCGAAACATGGACTCCATGAGACCTCTGAAGCTGTCCTGTCATTTCTGTAAGTTGTGAAATGGGGCCTTCATGTATTATACTTATCTTTCCAACACATTGTGCAAATGCTTAGCCATATTGAGACCTGGGGAATTTGGAGTCCAAACCATCAACTGTTTGTCATGTTCCTCAAACCATTCCTGAATAATTTTTGCAATGTGGCATGGCGCATTATCATATTGAAAGAGAACACTGCCATTAGGAAATACAATTGCGATGACGGGAGTACTTGGTATGCAACAACGTTTAGATAGATAGTATGTGTCAATATGAATGCAAGAAGACAAGGTATTCTAGCAGAATATTGCCCAGAGCTTTACACTGCCTCCACAAGCCACAAGCATGCCTTCCTTCATAGTGCATCCTGGTACCATGTCTTCTCTGGGTGAGCAACACATTAACAATTAGCTATCCACATGATGTAAAAGAAAATGTGATTCATCAGACCCGACCATCTATTTCCATTGCTCCATGGTCCAGTTCTGATGATAAAACTTTGTGGCTGCTTTTGGCAGTAGACAGGGATCCACATGGGGACTCTGACCCATTGGCAGTTATGCAGCCCCATATGGAGCAATCTGCAATGCACTGTGTAATCTGGCCTTTCTGTCAAAACCAGGATTACATTTATCATCAGTTTCTGCAAAAGTAAGTGCATTCCAGCAACACCCCACAAAACCTGCCATTTTGTATATGCACTAACTAATTCTGAGCCACCATAATTTGGCTCTTGTCAAAGTTGCTCAGCTCCTTACAGTTGACCAATTCCTGATCTTGCACCACTTGACAAGTGGTATTATCACTAGATACACTATCAATGTTATTCACTTCACTTGTCAGGGGTTTTGGTGTTACAGTGGCCTGCAAAAGTTTAGACACTCCTGTTCAAAATTACTGTTACCATGAACAGTTTAGCAAGTTGAAGATGAAATTATCTCCAAAAGCCATAAAGTTAAAGATTCTCATTGTATTTTAGGTAAAAACTAATTTTCTTTTTCATCTTTTTCATTTTCAAAATAACAAAAAAAGAAAAAAAGCCCAAAGCAGAACTTTGGACACCCTGCATGGTTAGAACCTAATAGTATCCCCTTTGGCAAGTATCACAGCTTAGAAATACATTTTGTAGCCAGCCAAGAGTCTTTCAATTCTTTCTTGAGGGATTTTCATCCATTCTTCCTTGCAAATGTCTTCCAGTTCTGTGAGATTTCTGGGCTGTCTTGAATGCACTGCTATTTTGAGGTCTATCCACAGATTTTCAATGATGTTTAGATCGAGGGACTGTGTGGGCCATGGTAAAACCTTCAGTTTGTGCCTTTTGAGGTAGTCTTATGTGGATTTTGAGGTATGTTTAGGATCATTATCCATTTGTAGAAGCCATCCTCTTTTCAACTTCAGCTTTTTTACAGTTGGCGTCATGTTTGCTTCCAGAATTTACTGGAATTCCATTGAATATATTCTTCCCTCTACCCACAAAATGTTCTCTGTGCCTTTGGCTGTAACACAACCCCAAATAATGATAGATCCCTCCCAACCTTATTGGTCCACAATACTTGTTTCCAAAATGCCTCAGGCTTGTTTAGATGCTCTTTTGCAAACTTCTGACGCAGAATTTTGTAGTGAGGATGCAGGAGAGGTTTTCTTCTGATTATTCTTTCATGAAGGCAATATTTGTGCCGATGTCGTTGAACAGTAGAACAATGCACCACCACTCTAGAGTCTTCTAAATCTTCCTGAAGGTCTTTTGCAATCAAGCAGGGGTTCTGATGTGACTTTCTAGCAATCCTACAAGCAGCTGTCTCTGAACTTTTCTTGGTCTTCCAGACCTTCTCTTGACCTCCACTGTTACTGTTAACTTCCATTTCTTTTGCACAAAGGAAATGGCAACCTGAAAACGCTTTACTATCTTCTAATAGCCTTCTCCTACTTTGTGGGTCTCAAAACATTTTAATTCTCAGAATGTTAGGCAGCTGCTTAGAAGAACCCATGGCTGCTGTTTTTTGGGACAAAGTTAGAGGAGTCTGGGCCTTTATAAAGCTTTGAAATTTTCATCACCTGGCTTTTTCTCATGATGATTGTAAACCCTAACAGGCCATTCAAGGTCTGAGCTCTGAACACTCAAATCTCCTTGAGTTACCATACTTTTGCAAGGTACTTAAAATGTTGAAAAGAATATTTCATCTTTAACTTAATGCATTTTGGAGATCATTTCATCTTCAACTTGTTCACAGTAACAGTAATGTTAACCAGGGGTGCCCAAAGTTTTGCATTACACTGTACATATGGCTAATGGATGGATATGTCATAGTAACATAGTATATAAGGACGAAAAAAGACATTTGTCCATCCAGTTCGGCCTGTTATCCTGCAATTTGATCCAGAGGAGAGTAAAATAAAACCTGTGAGGTACAAGCCAATTTTCCCCACTTAAGAGGGAAAAATTCCTTCCCGACTCCAATCAGGCAATCAGAATAACTCCCTGGATCAACAACCCCTCTCTAGTAGCTATAACCTGTAATATTATTACACTCCAGAAATACATCCAGGCCCCTCTTGAATTCCTTTATTGTACTCACCATCACCACCTCCTCAGGCAGAGAGTTCCATAGTCTCACTGCTCTTACAGTAAAGAATCCTTTTCTATGTTTGTGTACAAACCTTCTTTCCTCCAGACGCAGAGGATGTCCCCTCGTCACAGTCACAGTCCTGGGGATAAATAGATGATGGGAGAGATCTCTGTACTGACCCCTGATATATTTATACATATTAATTAGATCTCCCCTCAGTCATCTTTTTTCTAGAGTGAATAACCCTAATTTTGATAATTTTGTCAGGGTACTGTAGTTGCCCCATTCCAGTTATTACTTTAGTTGCTCTCCTCTGAACCCTCTTCAGCTCTGCTATGTCTGCCTTGTTTACTCGAGCCCAGAACTGTACACAGTACTCTATGTGTGGTCTGACTAGTGATTTGTAAAGTGGTAGGACTATGTTCTTATCACGGGCATCTATGCCCCTTTTGATGCAACCCATTATCTTATTGGCCTTGGCAGCAGCCGCCTGACAATGGTTTGTACTGCTTAGTTTGCTGTTTATTAAAATTCCTAGATCCTTTTCCATGTCAGTGTTACCAAGTGTTTTACCATTTAGTATGTACGGGTGACTTGCATTATTCCCATGTGCATAACTTTACATTTGTCAGTGTTAAACCTCATCTGCCACTTATCTGCCCAAGCCTCCAATCTATCCAGATCCATCTGTAGCAGTATATTGTCCTCTTCAGTGTTAATTACTTTACACAGTTTAGTGTCATCTGCAAAAATTTATATTTTACTGCGCAAGCCTTCTACAAGATCATTAATAAATATATTGAAGAGAATAGGGCCCAATACTGACCCCTGAGGTACCCCACTAGTGACAGTGACCCAATCTAAGTATGTACCGTTAATAACCACCCTCTGTTTTCTATTACTGAGACAATTACTTACCCACATACAGACATTTTCTCCCAGTCCGAGCATTCTCATTTTATATACTAACCTTTCATGTGGTACAGTGTCAAATGCTTTGGAGAAGTCCAGATATACGACATCCATTGATTCGCCGCTGTCAAGTCTAGAACTTACCTCCTCATAGAAACTGATTAAATTTGTTTGACATGACCGATCCCTCACGAAGCCATGCTGATATGGCGTTATTTGCTTATTTTCATTGAGGTCCTCCAAGATAGCATCTCTTAGAAAACCTTCAAACAGTTTACCCGCAACAGATGTTAAACTTACTGGCCTATAATTTTAAGATTTTTCTTGAGAATTTGTTGAGTATTTTTCTCAGGATAAATATATATGCCAAATGTGCATGGATAACATACTGTTAACATGACCTCAAAGTGGATTTATAGTTTGTATCAACATCCTTTAAATTTTGTAATGTCTTTTTTTTTTACCTTTATTGTTCCTATCTGCTGTTCTGGGCTGTGGTCACACGATCATGTCCATGCAGCTCTTTATTATTTCCTGTGATATTATGTCCATGGCCATGTCAGGGATACAAGCATGTCTACATCACCAGCTGGGTGGGAGGAGCTATAAACTAAAATTGTTAGGGGCAGCACAGGAAGCGGTATATACAAAATGGAAACCAATCAGAGGGATTTGTTTACATGGTATAAACGCATAAGTGAATCCAAACTGCAAAAGAAAAAGTATGGGGTAGATGTACATGAGGTAAGCAACTACATAAGCATATCCAAAACCCCAAATCCTGGAAAACCACTTTAAGGACATGCCATTGTTTGTCATGACAGTGGCTACAGAAGGTAAAGTGAAATGTGGATCTAGCTAATCTTTGTATACATCAATATCATAAACACCTTCATTTTATTGATATAAGGCTGAGTTTACACCTTAAGGTCCTGCAGAGATCCGATTCTTCTGAAGACTAAAGTTGATTGTACAAAGAGCATTTACACCCAGTGATTTTCTGCCATGATACAAATGATTCCATTCTAACATTGATCAGAGTTGGAGAATGGGAGGTCATTGATTCCTTTGCCGACAGCTAAAAACAACTGTGTTCACATGCAATGATAGGACCTGTCTAATGACAGAAATATTTATCACTGCAAGAATTATTGTCCATTGAATAAAGTCACGACAGGTTTCAGAAAGAGCTATTATCACGCCGTACACCAAAAATGAGTCAGATTGCTTTCCAAATCATAGCCAGCCCTACAGAGAACAGCCAGGGTAAAGAGCCTATGAGTCTTGGAATGTCTTGGCCATTTCCTTGAATATCCTATAATCAGCACATGAAGGGACGGTGTGTGTCGATAATATGTGCTGGAATTCAGTATATGTGTGCCTAGGAGTGCTCTCAATGTATTCATGTGTTCAGGGCACACAGTCATTTCTATTCTTTGTGAATGTGTGGGGAGCCGGAATCTTGGTTACCAGAGCAACGCAGGGATGGAAGAGACACGGGGACTGATGGGGGGGCGCTGAGAACCTGCATCTCACTAAGAGTTTGGGAGGATTCCAGGAGGTGACAGGACCACCCAGTAGCAATATAATGATGACTGTGTGGTATCTGGCTTGCAGCTTCCTCCTTACCTCATACCCTTCCTGCGTTTGTGTAGGATATATTCACTTCACCCGCTAGGATAACATGTCCACGAGCGCATTTAATTAGCCTTTTTTAACATTCCAATAATGAAACGGTACAATTTGCATAGTGAGACGTGTTTGTTTCAAAACAATGGCGCCTGACACATCAGATTATTAATAATTACAGTATTCAGCAATAGCGGCACAATCTGCTCAAGAAACAGGACAGCTAGAAGCCCGAGCATGTAATTTTTGCAAGGGGACTTCAGGGACTCGATGGGAGGGAATCAGAGAGCGTACTCCAAAACATCTGAATGTTAAAGTTTGCTATTTCATAAACAAGGACACAGAATTCATTTTGGTGAACCCACACAATATATCAGAGAATTGGCTAGACAATAACATAATATAATCTGTACCCACTGCATTTCACTGGCATTTGACTGGGAAATCAGAATAACTGTATCTGGGAACCTTAGCTCTCTATGGTGTTAGAAATGTCTAAAAATTTATTTGGGGTCCGATTTGGTTGAATTGATCGCTGGATTTGATTCAGTTCAAATAAATTTAGTTTGAATCAAAAGTTTCCCAATTTCCCTAAAAAGTCATGTGTGACAGTCCCAGTCTGTTAGGACTTTATCCAACCTCTTTCAAGCTCTTTAAAGGGATTCTGTCACCAGATTTAACCCTATTAAACTAGCTGACATTAGCGATGTGCTAATGTCAGCTAAACCTAACTAGCCTATTCCTACTTGTATCTATGCCCCCGTTACTCGAGAAATATAACTTTATAATATGCTAATTAGCCTCTAGTTGCAGGGGGGGGGGGGGGGCGTTGTTCCTGCTCCTAGAGGCTCCGTTCTCCCACCTTTGTCGCCTCCCTCCAAGTCCTGATTGACGGGCCCAGGGAGCGCTTGCGTCTGTCTGACAGGCCTGTGCTCTGGTGAAATCTTGCGCCGTTCAGCATTCGGCACAGGCGGGGTGAGGGAAAGACGCTCGCAGGCTGCCAGCTTCCTCACCGCGCCTGCGCCGAATACTGAACGGCACGAAAAGGTACAGCAGAAAAGACACTCCCCTTAGGCTGCCAGCTTGATATAAATCTAGTAGAACAAGGATTCAGGAGATCTCTGGATCCATGTGAGGTACAGGGCTGGTTCGAGCGTTGTTAGAAAGAGATTGTCATGTTCTATATGATGTCTGATTTTCATTTTTCACATTAACCATGGGATAACTCCTTTAACACCATGGAGTTGTCTTTTGCAGGAAGAAGACATTATTAGACAGTAGCCTGTAATAGGGTAATAGCATATAACTTACAGACTGTGTGAGAAGGAACTAGCTCACTAGGTATTTGATGGCTTTTGAATTAACTGAGATGTAGCTGACACAATATATTGTACTGGCGGACACTGTTGTATAGTCACTACACTTCACTTTTTTAATGTTTGTTGAATTGATACTACAAGAAAGCAATTGTTTACACCAGGGGTGGGGAACCTTTTTGCTGGCGACGGGTCATACAAAACAAAAAAAAATATAGCAGTCTAATTTTTTTAAGTTGAGAATATTATATATTTACTTCTTTATATCTTGGCATTAATGGCAGCCAAGCTCATCCCAGGAGGGTCCAGAGAGCGGTTCACCCAGCTTCTATTCTCCTTGCCACTGTCCCTGCCTCTGCCTTTGCAACCGTCCCTGCCTCTGTCCCTTTCTCAGCCTCAGATCAGCCCCCCACCTCCATCAGCCTCAGATCAGTCTCCCATCAGATCCCCCCAGCCTATAACAGACTCAGATCAGACCCCCATCAGACCTCCCAGCCTCAGATCAGACCCCCTCAGTCTCCATTAGCCTCAGATCAGACCCCCTCATCCTCCATCAGCCTCAGATCAGCTTACATCAGACCCTCCCAACCTGCATCAGCTTCAGAACAGCCCCCAGCCTCTAACTAAACTCCCCCCCCCCCCCCCCCCCCCCAGCCTGCACTATCCTCAGATCGAGCTCCCAGATCAGACGTTTAAAAAATAAAATAAAATAAACTTACCACTCCAGCTCAGGATGACACTGCCACTCGGCAGATTCACTCACCCTCCCTGGTCTTCTTCCCACAGTGCTGTTAGAACACACAGTGCATCTCACCATGTTGTTTAATGGGCTGCATAGCTGCAGACTGGTCAGAGGGCCCATGTTGATGTCCTTCCACCAACAAAAAAATGCCTACAGTAGGTAAGAATTAGAACTGGACCATGGTGCAATGGGAGAGGGTGTCCCAATCTGATGTTTTATTTCATAGCATGTGGGTGAATGTTCATATTTTACTAACGGAAGAAGGAAAGCCAGTGGAAAGGTTATGATGCTCTGGGCAATGTTCTGCGGGGAAACTTTGCATCCTGTCATTCATATGGATGTTACATTCATAGGTACCACCTAACATTGTTGCAGACTAAATAAACTCCCTCCTGGCAATGGCTAAAAGAGACAGTGGCTTATTTTCCTAGGATAATGAGCCCTGAACATTGAAAAGATTATTCAGGAATGGTTTGAAGAATAGTTTGAAGAGGAGTTTAACGTGTTGACTTGGCCTCCAACTTCCCAAAATCTCAATCTGATCTGTAGGGTCTGCTTAAAAAACTGTAAAGTCTAAAAGTCTGATCCAGGGAGACCCCACCTCACAACTTACTTGACTTAAACAATGTACTGCTAACGTAATGTTATGGCTGGTCAGTGATGGGTGGGACCAGAAATGATCATGGGGTATGACAATAGTAATAGAAAGGTGGAACGTTACCTGGACACAGGCCTCTCACCCAGTTAAGCCAGTACTCTCTGCTCTGCACTGATGAGGGGCAATAACCCCGAAACAGCTGTCTGCAGATGAGGTGCTGGCTTATTTAATATCCAAGTCATGTCTCAAGGCTTATTTTAAGAGCTGAACATTGACCTATAGGATAGCTGCCTTACATCTGGTGGCATTAGAGGCAGAGCTTGTTAAGAGCTTTCCCTAACAGAAAGGTGGAACTACATGGTTTAAACCTACAGACACGGTGGGCAAAATCTCTCTGATTGGCAAGAATGTGCTAGAAGTAAACATTTATCTCAGAGGACTAATGCTTTCCATAGCAAGCGACTAGTTTTAGGTTTAAATTGGCTTTGGAAAAATGACTTTTATTGTCCAGTTGATTTCCATGGTCAGTATCACTCTATTACTTAGATACTGTTTTAAAAACTATTCCTCATTGTCTGTGCTCTGTGCACTCAATTTATGTCCTTGACAGTACCTAAGGTGAAAAGATATATTTCACCTCCATACAGACAAAAATCTCAAACTCGTATAGATCCAGAGCAGCACGGTTTTAGCTTCATCTTCCCAGTGGAAGACGTACCTTGCATATTTAATCACACAAGCATTATACCCAGAAGGGGAAATGATTCATGTTTTGCACCAGAAAACATACATCTAGGGCTCCGTCCTGAAGGCTGCACGTTGAAGACTAGAATGTAAAGTGAGATACATGAATTGTGTTCTTTATTTGTGCATCTAGCTATTAGCTAATTAGGATTTATCCAGAAGGGGGCAGATTTACTCTATCATGCAGGGCTTAGCAAGCAATGCTCTGTGGTTTACATGTACTATAAAGGGGGAAATCGATCAAAATTAGCGTTATTTTTCTTTTGATGGCAAACTCAGTTTAATCAACATTTGGGAAGTATGAAATGAAGAACTGATTAGAATAGCTTGTTCAATGTGTCTAACCAATTAAGAAAAAGAAACGTACGTTAAGGTCTGCCGTATTAAGCCTGGCTCCTACACATTTCAATCCTTGATTGTGAAGTACGGAGGAGACAAATACTGACTTATGAGTATGGGAAGAAATCTATTGCACATGTGGTAACTTCAGTTGTGTGGACACTGGGGTTTTATGTTACTACTTTATGACTCAAGAATTTCAGTACTTTATAGTTTATTTGGGCCATTTTGGCAACTTTTAAGTGTCATATGCTATGATGATATTGAAACTGAATGGTGGCAGTGTATGTCCGTATTATTTGCCCAATTTTTGTTGTATTATTTAGGAATGTATGGTGGCATTGTTTGAGCATTGATTTACACTATAATGTGAGCAATATGACTATGTACTTTCAGAAGTAGCTTCATATTTTTATAGGAAGTCCAAGGAAAAGTGTATAAAAGATGTATTTAATCTCTGTACCCATGGCAGCAACAGCTACTGTTTGTGCACCTTTACACCTCAATGTACAGATACGCTGGGTTGAATTTATCATGAGGATAACATTTGAAGTTAGTTTATCTTGAGTTTCCATTGGCGTAATTTGTGCCAAATTTGTTGCACCTAGCTCTTGTCTAGAAATGCTACTGTAGTTTTTTATGCCACTCCCCCCCTCCCTATTGGAGTGATGCATTCATCAACAGATTTACCAGAGGAAATGTTACCGAGATCCTTAGACTTCCATAACTTCTAGGATTTTCCCCAACAAAGTAGTGGTGAAAAAAAGACTAGGTCAGCACCCCAAACTGGCTCCAGATCTTTTGGCAAACCACGCCCACTAGTCCATCCAATATTCAGAACTGTAGTAAGTCATGTAAAAATTTTAAAAGTTTCACATCTTTGCACAAATAAGTCCTAAACATTTTAAAAGCCCTATTTTTCAACTTTTTAAAGTCATAATTCTGAAGTGCAGAAGTTGAGAAATTTCCCATCTGTATTTCTGCCCATTTCTGCCCATTTTGACTCACACAGAAAGTATAATGGAGGAAAAAGAGATAGGGAATTGTTCCTTAGTTATCTTGTGTGCAAACAAGTCTTAAAGGGGTTGCGTTACTTTGGCAAGTGGCATTTATCATGTAGAGAAAGTTAATACAAGCCACTTACTAATGTATTATGATTGTCCATATTTCCTCATTTGCTGGCTGGATTCATTTTTCCATCACATTATACACTGCCCGTTTCCATGGTTACAGACCACCCTGCAATCCAGCAGTGGTGGTTGTGCTTGCACACTATAGGAAAAAGTGCTGGCCTCTGGTGGCTGGGACCGTGGGAGCACACATAGGCTGGTGCTTTTTCCTATAGTGTGCAAGCAGGGACACCACTGATGGATTGCAGGGTGGCCTGTAACCATGGAACGAGCAGTGTATATTGTGATGAAAAAATGAATCAAGCAAAGGAAGGAATATGGACAATCACAATACATTAGGAAGTGTCTTGTATTGACTTTCATTACATGATAAATGCTATTTGCTGAAGTGAGACAGCCCCTTTAAAGGAATTGTCCGGCTTTGGAGCTGACAAACCCAATGGTCCAGAACTGTTATGTTCAGGGGAACGTCCTGACCATAGAGATTGTCGGCTCCAACGCCAGACAACCCCTTTAAGTTGGGAATTTTTTATACTATACATCCAGGGATAAATCTTTGTAACAAAATTTTCTATGTCTATGGTACTAAAATAATTTGTAATCAGTTGAGATTGTTAGAAAGTGGTTGTTAGAGAATAACAGAACAGTGTCATGAGAATAACAATGGATCCTTTATTGCACTTACCAGGTCATTGTAGAATAATTAGGACATCATTCTCTCCTTATGTTAAGAAGGTCAGCACCTGGATTTAGCATCCAAAATACTGCATTTACAACAGGGATAATGTGAAAATCGGCTTAAAAGAGTTATCCAGTCTCCTGATATTGATGACCTGGCTTGTTCTTGTATTATAAGGCACATAGTTTTATCATACCTTGTAATAGCAGTTTATTGGTTGTTAAGGACAGAGCTTCCTGACACCCACCTAAGACAACAATCCGTTTTTGCAGGTCTTCCTGCTGTTGGCATTTGTATGAGAGAACAAATTTATCATTTAAATATGACACTTTTTGTGGCATGAAAAAAATCACAAACTGCTCGTTTGCAACTTCTTTAACGGCACTTGCACTAAAATTTTAGTGCAAGTGCAGCTTCTCTCCCGGCCTTGGCGCTTTCCTAAAGAGGAGGCGGGATCACATTTATCATTTTCTGTGGCAATTTTCTGACATAGAAGAGCATATAAATCTAAGCCAGCCAGGGACTGGCGTAGATTTCTGTTCAGGCACATGGACTTCCGGATGCAGAGCTTAATCTATGACAAGGAGCAGCATCTGGTAGCGCGCCTGGTTATCATAGCCTGACATACGCCGCCGGGCAATGATAAATCTGCCCTTATTTTGTTTTACCATACAGTATGGGTGGTTATCAGAGCTCTCTGTTCATGACAATCAACCTGTTGAATAATGACTTTAAGCTGGCCATACACATTATACGTATGCCGACCAAACATGCAGATTTTGGGCATGATTAAGACACGTAGATTTGGGGAATGATTAGGGGTGGACAATTTAATTTCAACTTCCTAATCCATTTGAGGCAATAAGCTGCTGCCAGAGGAGTCTGGCTGTGGCTTTCTCCCCTCTTACTACTGAGAACACATGCAGATAATGGTTCTCACTATGGTTCAGTGGCGTTTCAGGCCCTTGGTAACCCTTTTGAAATTAAAATACGTCATCAGTTTTTTTCTCACATCTTCTGGAATTTCCTTTGATCATAGTACAGTGTCCTTGTCGACACTTTGTGGTCAAACTCATGACAAGGTTCACTGGCTCACTGGTGTAGTGTAGATCAGGCCTTGTTATCTTCAATCTGCTGAAGGTATTAAAGTACCGTAAGTCTCTTAATTAACTAAGGGACAATAATTTTCTGTTCAAGGTCAGTAATTTGGTAGATTACTTACATTTGAATTTCTGTTTTAAGATATCTGTATTCATAAGATGCTAAAATTGCATAGCAGACCTGCTTGCTGTCAAATGATATTTCGTTCCCTATGATTCTGCAAACGCTGCATCTCAGTATTTGTGAGTTTCAAGTTTTGTTAGTATAATATAGTATGAGATCTTAGTCACTGACAGTTTTTTTTCCCCTTTTAAGGTGAAGATGAACAGGAAGAGAATCAGAAGGTCAAAACCCAGAGGCCACGATCTGCAGATGAGCCTGCTGTATACATGGCACAGACAGGTGAGACAAAGTCTACAATTCATATTTTATTTCAAGTCTTCAACAATTGTCATAACCTTATGAATACAAATATATATTTAAAACCCTAGATACATTACATGCAATTCAATGAGAAGTGAATTAGATCTCCAGATAAACAATCACCTGTTGATAGAATATGTCAAGTAAAATATGTTGATGACAAGTCATGGAATCATAATAACAGTATAAATATTACAAGTATTAATATGTAAAACATTTGCATTAGGGATTCCATTAAAAATAATTGAATTAAATGGCTAAAGAATACAATAATTGCTTACTATATAATGAAAATAGCTGCAATAAGATGTAATTGTGAGGAACTACTATGGTCACCATCCAGAACCACAGCCAGCAACTCAGAAACAGTTACTAGTCTTTCTTAACCACTCTGGTTGGTAGGAATCTTCACCAGTCTGCCACAAGTCCAGATAGATTTGGTTGCTAGGACCCAGGTTACATCTGTGGAATAGGTAGCAGAAAACTGGTGCAACCTCACTAGAACTAGACTTGGCCAGGCATGCAAAGTAGTAGAAAGCAGGGTCAAGACCAGGAGAGATGCAGAAAAGCCAAAACACTGGGAAAGGGGTTAATCCAGAAACACAACACATTTAAAATACCAGGAAAATTTGTGGAAACTAAATCAGCGGCCAAAGGCTTAATGCAGACAACAAGCCTTAGTCAGATACCAGGAGTTCAAATGCAGCAGTACTGAGTAGCAGAAGCCAGTATAACAAAATCACAGGTAATGGCAATTGCTGAGTTGCAGTCTTAAATCCCCCGCTTAGCTCTGGGATTGAACGCTGAGCCAGGAAGCTGGTTGACCAGCTTGGCACGACTAGTCGGTAAGGCGACCTCCCAGTGCGCCATGCACAGTATCTAGGCTCAGTAAACTGGTGACACTAATGGTGGGTAATAAAACACAATTTAGAAGAACTGCTGAAGAACAAAAGATGTTGAAGGAAGACATCACTTAAAATAAGGATCTCACAAGCGGTCCAAAACTGATCAGTTTTGCCCTTAATACATTCTGAATAGATAAGGATCCGCTCAGAATGCATCAGTTTGCCTCCGTTCCGCCTCCATTCTGCTTTGGAGGCGGACACCAAAACTCTGCTTGCAGTGTTTATGGGTCCGTCTGACGAAACTGAGCCAAACCGATCCGTTTTCACTGACACAATATGGCACAATAGAAAACAGATCCGTCTCCCATTGACTTTCAATGGTATTCAAGACGGATCTGTTTTGGCTATGTTAAAGATAATACAAATGGATCTGTTCTGAACGGATGTGGTTGTATTATCTGAACGGATGCGTTTGTGCAGATCCATGACTGATCGGCACCAAACGCGAGTGTGAAAGTAGCCTTACTGTGGAGACTAGTGGGGAAAACGACAGGAAATATTAAGATGGAGGATGACATAACCCTGGGAGGGAGGAGATATCTTGCACTGATTGTCTCAGAAACTGACAGGCAGCCTGATCAGCGAATTGGGTGAAGGGCAGGACGAGGAGGAAGAAATGCCATTCTGTGCACACCTAGAGATGTAATACGGCATGTGTAAATGTGTCAATTTTCAATACCAGTGTGCATTGTGTTTGTAGAGGGGGAGGGACAATTAATTCCTCCTCTGTCTTTAAATTCCAGAAAAAAAACACTGTACTGCTAGTTCTGTTTAATAATCTGTGTACCAAACCTGTGACTTTACACTTATATATGCTTCATATTAAAATGTCTGGCAAACAGAAGACTGCAAAAGAAAAGGCTGATCATCCAAGAGACATAATGTGGGTAGTACTGCAGTAGCAGCAGTAGCAGCACCAGCCGTCCAGCCAGTAGTAGTAGTATGTCACAGTTCTCCAACACTTCCAACAGGCAGCAGATTATTATTAATGAGGAAGAGGTTCTGGTGAAGGCAGGTGAAACCGTACATAGCTGTGTTGATGATGGTAGTAGGAGTAGTGGCATTTTTTAGCCATTACAGTCTTGGCTTGGAGGGTGAGGATTATGATGATGATTGTGTGTTAGACAAGACCTGGGAGCCAGATTGGTGAGGTGGAGACAACAGAGGAGTATAGAGGAGGCCATGGCTGCAATAAAGAACAGAGGCAACATATGTCCAAAACTTCCAAAAGAACTGGCAGGGCCAGATCTGCATCTATTGTGGTCAGCTCGGGAACTGATGATGCTGCCAATACTGTGGGCACAGACTCAAAATGTGCCAGATCTAGGCCAAACTCGGCTGCCGCTAGCTCTGTGTAAGGCCCCATTCACACGTCCACAATTTCGTTCCGCATTTTGTGGAACGGAATTGCGGACCCATTCATTTCTATGGAGATGCACGATGTGTGGCCCGGCTCCGGAAATGCAGACCCGTACTTCCCAAAAAAAATAGAACATGTCCTATTTTTGAAAAAATATGTGGTAGCAGGCACTCTCTGATTTGGAGTCACATATTAGTTGTAGCAATAAGTACAGATAATACTGAGTAATCAATAAATTAGATGTATTTCTATAAATTGCAGAATAACAGGTAATACAAAAATAAATAATAATAATATTAATATAATAAAAATAATAAATAGTAGGATGAATAAGCAATAGGTAGTGGTCCCAAATACTAATAAATAGATGGACATAAAAGATAGTAAAACCAGGTGACTGTTAGAATGAGTCAATCTTGCACATATAGTCCTTCCATTAGTAAAAGTTAAATACTATCCATTTTTGTGATATTCGCTGGCAAACTTAAATTTCGGGTTATAGCTGATCTGAAATTATATTGCTGATCCCAAGTACAAGTCTTAGTATACTGCTGGTATCAAGTTAAAATTGTATTCAATAAAAACACAGATAACCCTCCTGTTGATTAGTATTGTATCAGAGGGAGTCTGTCAACGGAACTTACGTGTGGGGTGGGTATTCTTGGATAGCTACTGCCTTAACGCGGCGTCCAGCGTTTTCTTTGGCATCTAAAGTCGCTTACCTCTCGATATTTTCCCCTACGTAGCTTCTTCAGATTTTTGTCGTTTGCAGCCTTACCCGGACAGGGCCTCGGCGTCCCACGTGGAGTCCGGTGATGCGCTTCGCCTAGATAAGAAGGTGCGGCTGTTTGCGCTGTCTCACCTAGTATCCCACACACGTGACCGGGATGTAGTTGAACCGGGAAAGAGGCCAGACCAGTGACGTAGTAAAGTCTCTGATTAAGTAAACTTTTGTGCTGGAGCGCTCCGATTTATTATTATTCGTTGTTAAGCTTAATATGATCCAGAATAATTCCACCGTTAATCGAGGTAATAGTAAGTCCCCAAACTTCCTCACATCAGTGAGTGGGGGACTGTTGATCAGTTCCTTATATATGGTATCCAATTAGGTAGTTTCTATTAGGTTGAATTCACCGTAATGCAGCACATAATAAAATTGCACTTGTTAGTTTACTGGTATCAGCTTTGCACCACATGCTCTCAGAAATGCGCACAAAAATAGGCATATTCTATTAGTGCCGGCGATGTGCGGTCCGCAAAATGCGGAACGCACATTGCCGTGTTTTGCGGATCCGTGGATCCGCAAAACAAGTTACGGACGTGTGAATGGAGCCTAAGTATCTCCCATATTGCAGTTTTTCTCCACAATACCAGCACACATTCTTCTGTACGGCATTGCCAGATAAGCACCCGTAATAATTGTCTCAAAATTGAATTCTTAGGTATGCCATCCATTGGACTTTTTGCCAGGAAGGTGTCTTGTCATTGTGGAAATGTGGCACAATTCTGCGCCTGCACCAAAATTCTACTGTATGATATTTGTACTTCTGCCCAGCTGTCAACTTTTTTTTTTATTGTTTAAAATTGTCTCGTATTTTTAAATGACTGTCGTTTTCCTGGCACATACTGTGTTCCCTGACTCCATTAACTTTTGGGCAGGCTGTCACATTCCGGAGGACCAGGGCAGAATGTCTTGAAAACAGGACAAGGGCAGATGCAGACCAGGGACCAAGAGAATACTTTATTAAACATATAATAAATGAACATGAGTGTTGATATGCAGATTAGCTAATAATGGTAGAACTACCACAGAATCAAGTGCACAGGCAGACCAGAGGCAAAACCCAGGAGGGCAAAGAGCCAGTGAGCCCGGTTCTTCACAGAGCCCCTGGTGGTGGGGATGAACTGGGCCAGGGGCTCACTGGTCGCACCTCCGGAAAGGTTCCGGTACACTTGGCCACTACATGCAACGAACAGGTACAGAAGATCAGGCAAGGCTATAACATCAACACCAACAACACCACTTTACCAGGCGACACCACACAGAAGGGCAGATGGCAAAACCCCCTGGGTCAGCAGCAAGGGGCTACACCCAGCAAGGCAAAAGACAGACTGACCACTAGCCCAATAGCTCACAGGGAGGGCACCTGTTAAGACACACCCAGGAACAGACCAGGGAAAGTTAACCCCATCAGAACCAGGATAAACAAGAAGCACAGAACAAATAATACAGACCACAATTCATACACAATGCCGCAGCCAGCACACATCGCAGATCCAACATACATGGGAACACCCACAGCCAGTACACAAAGCGCATGCAGCCAGCCTGCACGGCACCGGTGACAGGAACCACAGAGATATGGACGAGGAGTCACAAACACAGGCAACAGTTCACACACAACACAGCAGCCAGCACGCAGCCCCAAGCAACCAGCATACACAAGTGCCAGTCTGAAACCAGTACGCGAAAGAGCCTGCAGCCAGCCTTCACGGCAACACTCACAAGAACAGCACAGAGATGCAGACACAGGGAGTACACACATTCACAGGCATAATTCACACAAGACACTGCAGCCAGCACGCAGCCCCCAAGAAACCAGCATACACAGGAGTCAGCCTGCAGCCAGTACACGAGAGGGCATGCAACCAGCCTACACTGCCACAACTGTTACAGTGAACCGGACCGTAACACAGCCATATTTTGACAGTGGCTGAAACTGGCCCATTTTGCTCTTGCAGTACTGTCTTGTCCCCCCTTCAATGTCATCTTAGAGAGGGTTTTCAGTGCTGCATGTGGTGTCATCACACCCAAAATGAATCAGGCATAGATCCTTCAGCTGAGGCTAATGATTAGATCTGTGATTGCTGATGGTGGCTATTTATCACCGGCTCCATCACTCCACTGCTGCTGCCTGCCTGCCTATCATCATGTTCTGTTCCAATGTCTGCTGCCCCCACCACAGCGGCTGCTACTCCCCCCTCTAAATCCCTTAAGGCCACTTCCATTACTTCTACTGCCCCTACTATTACATCTACAAAGCCATCCCTACTACGATTACTACCACCAACTCAAAATGCCCACATCTTGCTGCCTTGTCTGTTCCATGCTGTGCTGCTACTGCTGCCACTACTATTGCTGCCTCTATTACCCCTACACTCCTTACCCTTTCCACATCCACAGAATACTACTGCTGCTCCCAAATAAAATTGCTAATTTTTCCAGGCTTGCCCTTATTAAGGCATAATTTTCCGATGCCTTGTCCCAACAATCCACAGTTTTTTCCCCGATAACACTGTGTGTGTTTAAACACCACCTGTCCCCGATAAGGGGCAATTTTTGGAGAGTTTCTAATATGAAAATTATAGCAAATGCGACAGCACAGTGTATTTTTAAACACGCTGTTTGTTAACACCATCAACCATGAATTTATCCATACCTATATATGTCAGTGTGCCTTTGATATTATATGCTATTGTTGTCATTATTTTAAGAACTTAACTGAGGGAGAGAAAGAGCAAACATTAGAGATAATGACCAGATATAAAAAGTCTGAGTCCTAGGTACAGTAACCTCAGAGTGTCATATAAAAATGTTCCGGCCAATTAGAGCATATACGATTGTCTGGATTTAATTCAGCCACAGATCAAATAAAAAAATTATAATCGACAAATCAGTCACAAAATGAATTTCAAGAAGCTTGATCATCTCTAAATTAGGGCAACCCCTCGTTCTACTAAGTAGAATATACACTACTCACAAAAAGTTATGGATATTTGTTTTGTGGGTGAAATTTCAGGATGAACCTAAAATGCACTCTAACCTTTACAGGTGAACTTAATGTGAACTTCTCTAAACTTTTGAACGCACATGTCCAACTGTTTAATGTTTCAGCACTTTTTGCACAACTTGCTGTTCTCTAACAAGGAGCTTAAGGGTAAAATTCACAGCAGGTGTTTGATCCATGAAATTAATAAATTTCCTGGTTCAGTTAGAATTGGTATTTAAACAGTCCTCCTCATTGTGCTGTTCACATTTTCACATCATGAGACCGTTCCCTTAAAATGTGACCTCCACAGCACCGTACCCCCTTAACTGTGACCTCCGCTGTTCCCTGCCCCCTTAACAGAGACTTTCACAGCATCCTCCCCTTTAACAGTGACCTCCACAGCATCCCACCCCCTTAACAGTGACCTCCACAGCGGCCCGCCCATTTAACAGTGACCTCCACAGTGGCCGCCCCTTTATTAGTGACCTCCACAGTAACCCATCTTCTTAACAGTGATTTCCACAACACTCCGCCCCTTTAACAGTGGCCTCTATAGCACTCTGTCCCTTAACACTGACCTACATAGCAGACTGTTCCCTTAACTGTGACCTCCACAGCACCCTGCCCCCTTAACTGTGACCTCCACAGCACAGCACTGCAAGCTTTTATTGGCTGATAAGGGTCATGTGATCGTGTGTATGGCAGTTGAGATATGAGGAGAAAGACCTGCAGACTTCTTTTGGCTAATGTAGGTTATTTAAAGATTAAAAGAATTTAATTTATTTAGTTTTGAGAAGAGACGTCTAAGGGGGGACATGATTAACCTATACAAATATATAAATGGGCCATACAAAAAATACGGTGAAAAGCTGTTCCATGTCAAATGCCTCCGACTGGAGAAGAAAAAGTTCAGTCTCCATAAGCGTCAAAGCTTCTTTACTGTAAGAACTGTGAATCTGTGGAATAGACTTCCTCAGGACGTGGTCACAGCAGGAACAGTGGACAGTTTTAAAAAGGATTTAGATGATTTCATAAAAGTAAAGAACATTAATGCTTATGAAAATGTGTAGAAATCTGAGTCTCCTTTCCTTATGGGATTCGCGACCCCACCTATCCCTTGGTTGAACTTGATGGACTTATGTCTTTTTTCAACTGTATCAACTATGTAACTATGTATATGTGATGGTGCCATATTTGCATTTTTTGGGAAAATCTCAGGAACGGTACGTGCTAGAGAGCTGAGACCCTCCCCGGACACCTGATGTACCTGTGTGCCAAATTTAGTGATTGTAAATGCAACGGTGCGGATTCCTTTAGCAGACATACATAAATGTATACACTCAGCTTTATATATTAGATATATAATTAATCTATAATGATTCTGAGTTACAGTCCGTATTGTATTCTAGAATTGTATTTACAATTCCCTGTTTAAGAGCCAACATTTTCCTGCTTTCCTTGCTGGCTTAGTGTCTTCTCAAAGCATGTAGTGATGATTTGTGTTCCAGAACGTAACGTCTTTACACCAGGCACAGTAGAAATGCCCTATAAAATTTTCAACTGCTTGTCGACTGTTTCCAGGGACAACCAGCATAACTGCGCAAGCCAAACAGATGCCATAATTATGGTTCAGTGGTAAATATGAAATGCAGTACACAGTTGCTAAACTTCTTATGTAGATTATATAAATTGTATAACGGTGTTCAGAACTGGATAAACTCTTAAAGGGGTTGTCCGGGTTCAGAGCTTAACCCGGACATACCTCCATTTTCACCCAGGTAGCCCCGCAGACTGCAAATGATGCTCCGATGCTCTCCTTTACCCTGCGCTAAATCGCGCAGAGCAAAGGCATTTTCAGGAGTTCCGGTGACGAACCGGGCTCTTCATGGGGCTGCCAGGAAGCCCGGTGACCTCACCGGTACTGATGGGCAGGCTTTAGCGCTGCCCTAGCCAGTAAAACAGCTAAGGCAGTGCTAAAACCCGCCCATCAGAGCCGGTGATGTCACCAAACACACTGCCGGGCGGAAGCCTCTGCCAGACAGTGTGTTATTGTAAACAAAAGAGCCCGTGCCCTGCGCGATCTAGCGCAGGGCAAGGGAGCGCATCGGAGCTTGAGATGCTCCGATGCTAACATCAGGTGGGTTGCCTGGGTGAAAATATGGGTATGTCCGGGTTCAGGTCTGAACCCGGACAACCCCTTTAAAACATAAACTTGTTGCCTACCCATTGCACATTAGATTATTACAAAAATGTCTGCAAGAGGTCAAATATAAGATTAAATTGAGACTAAAGAAAAGAAGATATCAAGAGGATTTTATATAGAAATTGCAGGAAAATGTAATGTAACCATGACTAATAAATATCTCTTCCATTCCCTACCTAAAAAGCTGACAAAGAGCCGGCACCAAACCCAAATATTCAGCTCTCGTTTGGATTGATTGTATAAAATGCATAAAAGGCAGAACTCTCTCTGGGTTATTGCATAGATTTTGCTCGCACAAGATGCTAGGACTGCTTGCTGTTAGGTCATCACATTGCACTTAAAGTGTGATTTACAAGTCAAATGCTAAACCAATGCAGAACTGCATCAACTGGCGAGTTTGAAATTATAGACTGACATGCTGCTATGACAGGAGTTAAGGAGAGTGAGTGACAGGGACCCACGAGATATAAAAATACTGTAGGTGCAAGGTGGTAATTGCCTAAGGTCATACAGCCTTGGTTAGTTTTAGCATTTAATAATGCAGAAATGAGCTGCTGACCTTTTGCCTGCTGATGGAACATGAAGGGGGTACATGTTCAGGTCAAATATCTCATTATATTGTATAAGTCATGTTGCATTCCTTAACCCACAAAACAAAAGGTCAGATGTTAACTTTTCGGTTGAGATACCGTAATAGCCGCCATGATCCTACTGTGGGAAAAGACTGTTATTTGCAAGCTTGCAGAATGTATGGATTTAATGCAGACATTCAGAAACCCATTTTTAATGAAGAACAGAAAACAAGAAGGAAACAGTATGTAGCCAGTATTACTGCCAGACTACATATGTAGGCATACTCCCCAACTGTGAAGAAAGCAAAGATTGAAAAATCCTGGCAATACAGTATATACATAAAGCCACACACACCTCAACCCAGCCTAATCCCAGTCCCTGTTATGCCCCACAAAAAGTGATGATGAGCCTCCACACAGTAAAGATGCCCAGTTAGTGCCCTCTGACAGCAAACCTCACCCCGAAGTCCCCATTCACAGTAATATTGCCCCGTTAGTCTCCACTACATAGTGAAGATGCCCCTAGTGATGGTCTCTTATGGTCCTCACACAGCATGATGCCCCCTTAGCGCCTTCCCACACAGTGTAATATCCCCTTAGTGCCTTTTCCTACAGTTTGATGCCACCTAAGTGCCCTCCACACTTAGGGGGTCATTTATTATACTGAAATACGCCTATATTAGTCATATTTCAGGCACAGATGGCGGCGCAACTAACCGGGCTAAGTAGCCTTCCCCCCCCCCGCCCCCCCCTCACGCCAGTGCTAAAATTGTGGGCGAGAAAGGGGATGGGCCGGTATGGGGCTTTATTAAGACCGGCTTCTAAAATGCCAATCTTGATAAATGTGCCCCTTAGTGCATCCAAATCTTTTCTAAATACAGAGCCCCCCAGGTGTAACTCATTCCCTAGCACAGCCTTATCAGACTGGTCCTTGCAGACTGCCATCCACTCTCCTTCAGGCCACCAGGTCACATGTCATGTCATGTGCAATGTAACCAGGAGGCACTGAGAGGACAAAGATGAAAGGACCCACTAACAGAGACAGGAGTCCACGATCCTCCAAAGCTATTCAGGCCTAGGAGCAGACCAATACCTGCCAGCAACAATGGAGATGTCTGACTGCCTGCAGTGTCCCCAGACCACCAATAGACCCCAGGGTTTGCTTCAGTCTGGTGGCTAGACGCAGCAGGTGCGATGATATAACTGCATCAAAATTTTGGTATAGTTTGTAAAAATTTCCAATTATTTTGCTTCTACAATTTCTATACAGACTTGTATCTCCATGTTAACAGGCAACAAACAAACCCTTTGGCAGAACTTTTAAACCTACACATTTTAACACTCAGCTAATGCTCAGTGAGGAACATTAAATTAAAGCACTGTGATGGAACAGGAGCTATGGCTGCACCATCACTTGTATTATACAGCTTGCACCCTGCTCTCACTGCCGGAAACAGAGGTCTGGTCCTAACTGCTGCATCTAAGTGACTATCCCTCTCTCACTCCATCTGCCCCCCTATGAAGGTTTAAAAAAATGGCGAAAAAATCAAGTTAAGGCCCCATGCACACGACCGTATTTTTTTGCAATATTACAATATTAGAAGCATCATACTTACCTGCTGGCTGCTGCGCTGTCTGTGTCCGGCCGGGAGCTCCTCCTACTGGTAAGTGACAGATCATTAAGCAATGCGCCGCACAGACCTGTCACTTACCAGTAGGAGGAGCTCCCGGCCGGACACAGACAGCGCAGCAGCCAGCAGGTAAGTATGATGCTTCTAATATTGTAATATTGCTAAGTAACCATGGCAACCAGGCCTGCAGTAGCGACCTGGTTGCCATGGTTACCGATCGGAGCCCCAGAGCGATTAAACTGGGACTCCGATCGGAATCTCCACTGCCACCAATGATCGGGGGGGAGGGGAGGCCGCACACTGGCCACCAATTATATTAATACAATAGAGGGGGGGCCGCACACTGGCCACCAATGATATTACAATAGGGGGGGGGCCGCACACTGGCCACCAAATGATATTAAAACTGGGGAGGGAGGGGGGTCTGCCCCCTGCTGCCTGGCAGCCCCTGATCTCTTATAGGGGGCTATGATATGCACAATTAACTCCTCAGGTGCAGCACCTGAGGGGTTAATTGTGCGGATGACAGCCCCCTGTAAGAGATCGGGTGCTGCCAGGCAGCAGGGGGCAGTCATGTACACAGTTTGTAGTATATTCTAACTAGAAGCGTCCCCATCACTATGGGAACGCCTCTGTGTTAGAATATACTGTCGGATATGAGTTTTCACGATCTTCGGATCCGTCTGTATGAAAGTAACCTACGGACACGGATCACGGACGCGGATGCCAATCTTGTGTGCATCCGTGTTCTTTCACGGACCCATTGACTTGAATGGGTCCGTGAACCGTTGTCCGTCCAAAAAATAGGACAGGTCATATTTTTTTGACGGACAGGAAACACGGATCACGGATGCGGCTGCAAAACGGTGCATTTTCCGATTTTTCCACGGACCCATTGAAAGTCAATGGGTCCGCGAAAAAAAAAAACGGAAAACGGAAAACGGCACAACGGCCACGGATGCACACAACGGTCGTGTGCATGAGGCCAAAAACAACTAAAAAATTGGCTTTTTTTATTACAGGCGCCCTTAGTTATGTAAAAAAAAAAAGTTTATAAAAAGACTTTAAAAACTATACAGAATTGTTATTACTGCATCCATAATTACTTGTACATTAACATAATCACAATATTTATCCTGTACAGTGAACATTGTAAAAATAAAAATTTAAGAATGCCAAACCAAAGTTGCTGTTTTTTGTTAATTCCATATCCATGTTCCAGTCCCTGTGTGATGTATACATCCGCTGCAGCATGGGTATATCCACATGCTCTGCTGCAGCCTATAACTGGCTTCAGCAGTGATATGGCCTCAGGCAGCACATCCCCACTGAAGCCAGTCTTGGGCTCCGGTGAAGCATGTGACCATGCCCATGCTGTTGCAGAACATGGTCATGCGGGAGGCAGCACAGAGGAACGGAGCTGCGGGGAGCAGGGAAGTATGAATCTTCTGTTTATAGAGGCAGGCTGGGGGCACTTACCAAAAAAAAAATCATTATTTACAGAAAACCCAGGTAATACTGTTACTTATAATAAATAAACTTTTACTGTATGAGTATTAAAAATTCAACTCTCTTTATGCAAACTCAACTTATACATGGGACCCCCCACACACATTGTACAAGTCATCGCACAGCTTTGTACAGTAGTCACATCGTGTCAGCTGTACAATATATGACCCCTTATGGTTAAAGAAATAGTGCCACTAAATGTCATTTTAATATAATTTAGCATAAAAACTAATTACTGTAATTTACTTTTTGACAAAAATGGTCCAGTTGTGAAAGATTCTTAACTTCATTATAATAGCGTCCTGGTGTTTAATCTGTGCAGTAATGTGCATGTCCACCTACTGAGGTGGTCGCACAGGCTCAGATCAGGGGTGTATATAAAAATACTTTGGCCCCATAGCAAGAATCTGAATTGGGTCTCTATGTCTGGATGCGCCAGATCCGGCACTACCGTGATTTTCATTGTTGTGCTCCTATAACAGAGCAGAACAGTGAACGTCACTAGTGCAGGTGGGAACAAAGCCTAATATGCTGCAGGACATTATATAAGTGAAAAGAGAACTACAAGTCTCATGAGGACCAGTTTAGGCCTGTTTCACACTGCTCCAGCTCTCTGGGTACAATGGGGCCGTCGGGCATTCCGGTAATCTCGAGCAATGCCGGATCCAGAGAGCTCCTGCATGTCGTTCTCTGCCGAAACAGTCTGCTGGGGACTACTGCCAGCAGTGTAAACAGGTGAAAATTAGTGGGCAGTACATGGAATGGTAAAAAAAGAAAGAAAGAGAGAACTACAACTTCCAGCATGTCTTGACTGTTATTATGGAACACAAGTTGACATTACAGGGAGAGGGTATAAGAGGAGAGAACTACAATTCCCAGCATGCCCAGACTGTTTTTGTAGGGCATCAGTGAACATTACATGAAGTGGGATACAGTAGAACAACTCCCAATATAAGGATGGTATGGGTTATCCCAGGACACCACTGACCTTTCCTCCAGACACACAGAAGTTTCTCCCCATGCAGTTTCACTACATCTTCCTCTCCAACACTGAGCTCCATCTCCCTGCCCTGGTCACATAAAGATGACATCATCACAGGTCCTTCAGCTGTAAAACTACTGACTCTGTATTGCTGCCCTGATCACATGCTGATGATATCATTGCAGGTCCTTCTGCACAGCTTTCTAGGTTTTCACACTTAGCTATACAAGTGTAATTGGGGTCGGGGCCCCCTTCCTCCATGGTACCTGTGTGGTCTGCCTCTATTAGGGGTCTTTCACACGAGCGGATGCTGTGCGGGTAATCCGCTGCATGAAAGACAGCCAAGCCCCACTCCGGACAGGAGAGACACGGAGCATTGACATGATTGATAATGCTCCGTGCCTCTCTGTGACCTTTTTACTACAAAATCACAGTGAGAAAAAGTTGTCACCGTGATTTTGTAGTAAAAAGATTACAGAGAGGTAAAGAGCATTATCAATCATGTTAATGCTCCGTGTTTCTGCTGTCCGGAGCGCGGCTTGGCACTCTTTCATGCAGCGGATTAGGCTACTTTCACACTGGCGTTTTGAATTACGTTTGTGAGATTCGTTTCAGGGCTCTCACAAACGGTTTAAAACGGATCCGTTCATCCCCAATGCATTCTGAATGGATAAGGATCCGTTCATCCCCAATGCATTCTGAATGGATAAGGATCCGTTCAGAATGCATCAGTTTGGCTCCGTTCCGCCTCAATTCCGCTCTGGAGGCGGACACCAAAACGCTGCTTGCAGCGTTTTGGTGTCCACCTGGCGATGCGGAGCCAAACGGATCCGTCCTGACTTACAATGTAAGTCAATGGGGACGGATCCGTTTTCACTGACACAATATGGTGCAATTGAAAACTGATCCGTCCCCCATTGACTTTCAATGTAAGTCAGGACGGATCCGTTTTGACTTAGACTTTTTTTTAAAGAATAATGCAAACGGATCCGTTTTGAACGGATACAAGCGTTTGCATTATAGGTGCGGATCTCTCTGTGCAGATACCAGACGGATCCGCACCTAACGCAGGTGTGAAAGTAGCCTTACCCACACGGCATCCGCTCATGTGAAAGAGCCTTTAGAGGTAAGCCACTGGCTCAGATCTATCCTACAACTGCCAACAGCCATATCTACTGTTAGATCTGTGAGAGCTACAGGTAGAGAGCTGTAGCAGAAGAACATGCCCCCTTAAAAAGACACCCCTTGAGCTGCCAGACTGAAAAGAGACTAGCAGAACAATTGGAGCATTGAATGGAGGGAGCTCAGGGTCCATGTGAGGTACAGGGCTGGTTCTGGTTTTGTTAGAAGCAGATGTACTGTAATATATCTTATTTTCATTTTTTACATCAGTCGTGGCATAACCCCTTTAATCCTACACAACCTCTATAGAGGAATCTCAAAGAAATGAAACCTATCCTGAAAGTCAGATGATGGATGTCCACCAGCAGTCACCCCACTTGTCCCAAGCCCTAGCTTTAAACTCATAATACTTTAAGAGGGACCACCTGCCAGCTCTCCTAACATTTTTGTTTTACAAAATACTTGTATAGGACATGAAATAGCCAATTGTGAGCATCTATTCAGAGAACTCTGTGCTGTGCCATTCCTCTGTTATACCTCCTGTACATTCATGACTAAATAGACTACTGGGTGTATCCGTTCCCCTTGTCAAAAGGGTAATTCCCTACATACTATAGTCTGACCTGGTCAGCACAGAATGAAACACCCACTTTTCAATTTATTTCTAAATGTCTAGTAGGAATAACAGTGGAACACTTTTTCATGGAAAATACAATTATTTGCTAAAACAGACAAGTCAGGAGAGCTCAGAGGTCATGGGATCATCAGAACAGCATATTTGACGTCTCCACTGGGTTTTCTAGAGAAACAAGCACTGCATGATAACTATGTCAGAGCCTATTGTCCTATCTGAATATCATGATATATTATTTTTAATGGTAGTCTTCAGTGTATTTCCAATTGCTGGATTGTGCTCAGAAACCTATTATCCAAAAATGAGCGCGATAAAAATAATGGTCTGTTTAATTGATAAATCGTTCGTCCCTGTGCTATGGGTGACTTGTAGACGGAGTTGCCCGGTAGATAGCATGAGAATTGACTCTTTAGTTTTCCTCAGCTCCTTGCGTCTAAAAGATGACCTGTCACACTGGTACACCCCATGTGTCCTGCATGCAGGCTCCCACACTCCCGTTATTTGTTTTCCGCTTTATTTTTGGCACCTGTATTATTCTCTAGATTGGCAGACAGGGGAAATACCTTTTTCAGGCTGGGAATGCGACATATAAATTGAACCTTCTCCCTGTCTTTATGCACCAAATCATTTGTAGAATATATGTGTTTCCCTATTTTTCTGGAGGGCCATGAGAATGAGCATGAACGGAGGAAAAGAATCTATTTATTCTACGGTTCGAACTTATTTATTCAGCATTTTTCTGGTCATGATTCCAACACAAAGTGGTCCCAGTCCTTCTGATTTATGAATCCACTTCTTCTATTCGGCTGGAGATTGATGAAGTCCAAAGACGCTTATGACAGAAGGCAAGGGAAAGGGAGCCTGATTATATGAATATTTATGTGCCTGCTAATGATGCCCTCATGTCAGAGCTTTGTGTGTTTTGTGTGTGTTTGTTTGTGTGTGTGCCTCCGCACACATTTCTATTCTCGGAGAATGAATGTATTCCACCCACATAAGGAGGGGATTTCGCCATTGTCTTATCCTTGGCACACTCTAAGCCGTTGCTGTGTAATTCTCCTATGGTACCCCAGACTGGCAATATGATTGGTGCGGGTTGTGTGTATTTTCGTCAGGCTGTTCAGACTATCTAGGTATTTAGGGAATGCAACGTAAGGGGGAAGGAATAAAGCAGATTGTCAGCCTCACTAATTAAGATAGACACGCCATAAAATCTACCTGTGACAAAATGTTGGCCTTAGCAAAATGCTTTATCACAGTGGCAGTTAGCGGAATAATACAGAAAAAGGGATTAAACCGTGTACCTTATTATTAATCTGCAAATGTCACTCTTTGACAAAGATAGGATTATGCTTGTTAGGTGCGTCACTCTGCCAAGTGTTAACCCTGGATTCTCTTTGTTGTTTCAGGTGATCCTGCTGCTGAAGGATGGTCACAGTGGGGAGTTTGCTCAACGACGTGTGGTCAAGGCACTCAAGTACGCACACGCTCCTGTGTGTCATCTCCATATGGAACGTTGTGCAGTGGTCCACTGAGGGAGACACGGAATTGCAACAACACAGCTACTTGCCCTGGTATACACAGCTCTTTAACCTTTTACAAAATACATGCAATTTTATTATTATTTATTATTAAAGCGCCATTCATTCCATAGCGCTGTACATATGAGAAGAGGTATACATACATAATACAGACAATTGCACTAATCATAAACAAAGTTACAAACTGGTACAGAAGGAGAGAGGGCCCTGCCCGTGAGGGCTTACAATCTACATGGTATGGGAGAAGGACACAGTAGGTGCGGGTGAAGTTGGTCATGGTGGTATAGAGGCAGCAGGGTCACTGGTTGTAGGCTTGTCTGAAGAGGTGGGTTTTCAGGTTTCTTTTGAAGGATTCCACTGTAGGTGAGTGTCAGATATGTTGGGGTAGCGAGTTCCAGAGTATGGGGAATGCACGGGAGAAATCTTGGAGGCGATTGTGGGAAGAGGTAATAGGAGGAGAGGAGAGAAGGAGGTCTTGTGAGGATCGGAGAGTGCGTGTGGGGATGTATCGGGAAAGTAGCTCAGAGATGTAGAGAGGGGACAGGTTATGGACGGCCTTGTATGTATTTGTTAGTACTTTGAAGTGAATTCGCTGGGCAATGGGGAGCCAGTGAAGGGATTGGCAGAGGGGAGAGGCAGAGGAGTAATAGGGTGAGAGTTGACTTAGTCGGGCAGCAGAGTTGAGGATAGATTGGAGGGGTGCGAGAGTGCTAGATGGAAGGCCACAGAGGAGAGTGTTGCAGTAGTCTAGGCGGGAGATGATGAGGGCATGTACAAGCATTTTCGCAGATTCAAAGTTAAGGAAAGCGCGTATGTGGGAGATGTTTTTGAGTTTGAGGCGGCAGGTGGTGGAAAGGGCTTGGATGTGCGGTCGGAAGGAAAGGGCAGAATCCAAGGTCACTCCAAGGCAGCGGACTTGGTTAACCGGAGATAGTGTGCAGCCATTGATCATGATAGATAGGTCTGTTGGGGCGGGTTGAGCAAGATGGGGGAAAGACGATGAATACTGTTTTATCCATGTTAAGTTTTAGAAAGCGAAAGGTGAAGAAGGATGATATAGAAGATAGACATTGTGGGATTCTTGATAGTAAGGTGGTGATGTCTGTACCAGAGAGGTAGATTTGTGTGTCATCAGCATAAGCCATGGGACTCTATGAGCTGTCCCAGGCCAAAAGTGTAGATAGAGAAGAGCAGGGGTCCTAGGACAGAGCCTTGCGGGACACCAACAGAGAGGGAATGAGACGAGGAGGTGGTGCGGGAGTGGGAGACACAAAATGTCCTTTCTTTGAAGTATGATGTGATCCAGGAGAGGGCCAGGTCAATGATGCCAAGAGATGAGAGAGTTTGCAACAGAAGGGAGTGTTCAACAGTGTCGAAGGCAGAGGACAGGTCAAGGAGAAGGAGGACAGAGTATTGTTTCTTGGTTTTGGCTGTTAGTAGGTCATTGGTGACTTTGGTAAGGGCAGTCTCAGTCAAGTGATGGGGTCGGAAGCCAGATTGTAGGCGGTCAAAGAGGGAGTAGGAGGAGAGGTGAGAGGACAGTTCTGAATGGACATATTGTTCAAGTAGCTTTGAGGCATACGGAAGAAGTGATATGGGGCGATAACTGGACAAAGCAGATGGGTCAAGTGAAGGCTTTTTGAGGATGGGTGTAATGGTAGCATGTTTAAAAGCAGAGGGGAAGACACCAGAGGTTAGTGATAGGTAAAGAGATGAGTTAAGGCTGGGATAAACACTGTGGTGAGGTTAGGGATGAGGTGGGATGGGATTGGGTCAAGTGCACAGGTGGTCAGATGAGATCTGGAGAGTAGAGTGGAGAGTTTTTCTTCTGTAATGGTGGAGAAGCGGGTTTTGGGAGACGAGGACCGAGCAGTTGTGTAGAGGGTCCGTGGGGACTGTGTACTTAAGCTTTCTCTGATGTTGACTATCTTTTGTTTGAAGTATTTGGCAAAGTCCTCAGCTGAGATTAGAGGAGAGGGTGGGGGCGCTGGAGGACGGAGAAGTTGTTAAAAAGTTGTTTAGGGCTGTGAGCCAGGGAGATGAGAAGTAGGCCTGTTTTGCATCAGCGAGTGAGGATTTGAATATGAAGATGGATTGCTTGTATGCGGTGAAATGATCTTTAGAATGGGATTTCTTCCATCGCCGTTCAGCAGCCCTGGAAGCTTGTCTGAGTTTTTTGGTCAGGTTGGTGTGCCAGGGTTGTCGGTTAATTTTTCGGGTTTTGTTGTGTGTGAGGGGGTCAACAGTGTCCAGAGCTGTACTTATTGTGGTGTTATATAGGGTGGTGGCAGCATCTGGAGGTCTTGCCATATGCTATAACGCTGGGGCAACATGGCCACAATACCAGTGGATGGTGTAAAGCGTGAAGTGAGGATATAAATATATATATATATATATATATATATATATATATACACAAATATACAAAAAAGAAAAAAGAGAGGCAGCACCGACTTAAATGGGGACAAGCTTACCCAATATATAAACTGTAGAAGCGAGCAGCACTCCAACACATAATAAAGTGAAAAAAAAGAACGTTTATTCGCCCATATGGTGTTGCGATGTTTCGGCTCTATACCAGAGCCTTTCTCAAGGCTTGAGAAAGGCTCTGGTATAGAGCCGAAACATCGCAACACCATATGGGTGAATAAACTTTCTTTTTTTCACTTTATTATGTGTTGGAGTGCTGCTCGCTTCTACAGTTTATATATATATATATATATTGTAGGGATCTGTACTCGCAGTAGGGTTGACAATGACAGATTTTCACAGAGACAACAGTTTCAAAGTCCAAACCGTGCTTTATTTGGTCACTTCAGCATAACAGATTAGCATCCAAGTTATTGCATCACTCAGAGTTACAGCACTAGCATAGCATAACATAACATAAAACAAAATAAATACCTGCCCGTCTGGGCTCTACCTAATACACAGGCGGTTCCTGTCTCACCTATAGAGTCCTGTTCATACCAGGGAAGGTCAGGCTTCACACAGTCTCACAGGCAGCCAGTCACCAAGCTCTAACCACACAGGTCAGCCCTCCAGGCTTCATTCCCCCAGACTGATATTCTGAGGTCTGCTTTATACCCCAGAGATGATCCCAGCAGGTCTCACCTGGGATCACCTCGGGCTGGGGGAAAACCTTTAATGGAGGGGTGTGGACTGGGAAATTCCACTAGCAAACCTATCTCCCAGTCCAAAGAAATCCATCCCATTTAAACTAAAAAAGAGCTCCAGCAAACTATGCTCTGCTGAAGCAAATGCCTCTTTCTGGATTTCTGCTATCTCACCCAGCTAAGGAACCTGGGTGATATTCCAAATAAATGTAACGCAGCACTCCTTAGATAAAAAGTGAAAAAATACAAAATGTATTCAACACATGTTGATACAGGCAACCATTCAGCTCTCTCACAGAGCCAATTATCAAGCCATTAGACTTGGCTTGATAATGGCTCTGTGAGAGAGCTGAAACGTTGCCTGTATAAACATGTGTTGAATAAATTTTTTCACTTTTTATCTAAGGAGTGCTGCGTTACATTTATTTGGATTGTGTTTGGACCCCAGGACCCAGGGGAAAAACGCTGGCACCTGAATCATTTGCATCACTTGAAGTTATAGGAGTGCTGCCCTGCCATCTTTTGGATATATATATATATATATATATATATATATACAGTACATACTAAAAACAAGCTAAAGGACTTTTCCACAGTGATTTTTTTTAGAATGGGTCAGAAAGTGTTAAAAAAATAAATAAAATTATTACTCACCTCCACTGATCCTTGATCACTGTGAAGTCGGGCACCACCACCTACGATTATCTTGATGATGCAGCAACCACACGTAAAACAAACGTATATCTAAAAACGAGAAGTGTGGAAAAGGACAAGGGCACACCGAAATGTATACAAAAGCTTTATTTCACATGAAAAAAAAACAGAACAATTAAAATTTTACATACATAACGTAAGCCAACATCTCTTCACCTCAACCCCAGTACTATGCAAAAGGAACCCCTCAGCAATAAACATCAAATACACAGAGAATGAAACAGGGAACACACTACAAACAAACATGAAACATAAGTTTCACTCCAAAGGTGTTTAGTGCCTGATAAAGTACAGAGAAACCATAGAACTGCAACAGCAGGGGGAGGCTGGAGGGGGTGGAGCAGAATTCACTGACGCCATGACACTGCTATTCGGACACTGTTCTGGTCGTACTTCTCTCCTGTTCCTGATTCTGTTTCCGCAGGTGTGGAATGGTGGAAAGACTAACACATTTACTTTCCATTTTCTTTTCCTTTTCTTGCACATTTTCTCTTCAATAGAAAAATAATGAGTATGTTATACTATTCCCATTGTAAAGGGGGAATATTAATCACTAATATTTATGCAAATATCAGTAATTAATATTCATAAATGGGAGGAGCCGTCTATCGATGACTCCGCCCATTTATACCTTTATATATTATTAATAATATACTTTCGCTATGCTTTACACTAATCACTACGCTAGCTGCAAGCACCTTACTAACTCGCTATCGCTAACAAGTACACGCTACACAAAGGGTATAAATATAACAGTATTTATTAAAACACTACGCATGCAATACACTAACAATACAGACAATCCTAAACTACACTACACGTTCCCAAATTCCACCCATTAACAGTTCACACATACAAGTAATATACAATATTTGGCTACAGGAACAATGTTTGAGTTATGTCCTGAGCCTCCTGCTCCGGATAGTTCTGTAAAGTTCTGTCTGGTTCTGGTGTATTTGGTCAATAAGTCCCTTGACCCTCCGATATGACTATGACCAGAACCAGAAGAAGTTTCACTGGGTGAAACAAGTGATAGTAGCTCTTCCACCCGAACGTCTCCAAGTCTTCTTCCAGAGTCTGAGATAACGCTCCCGCTGGATTGTGGCACAGTCTTCCATCTCTAGAACACCTCTAGGCAGAGGTTGCTTAGTTGCCAAAATCCAGTGGGATCCTCTGGAGCCTCACAAGAGAGTCAGGGGGAATAGCTGGCCTCTTCTGTGGCATCTCCTGGGTTTTTCTTCCGCTCCATATAAAACCACACCTATGGCAGAAGAAAATACCAGGCGCTCCCGGGGGAATTTCTCCCCTAACAGTGCAATTAAATGTGAAAATTCCCAGCACCAATACCTTTGACCCATGGGTAGAGAAAGGTATTGGGCTGCCCTTTATCTCACATGACCCCTCGTTATCCCAACACTGGTGTCTGAACACCCTACCTTCAGAGGATAGCGTCCTCTGCTGCACATCCCTCTGCACCAACAGATAAGGATGGCCACCCTACTAGGTTAGGATAACTGGAGTTCTATGGACAAAGCACCATCTTGTTATTGATGGCACCACATCCCTGTCCACTCATGTGTACCCAGGCTGATTTCCCCCTGTGATCCCATCCTGTGGAGGCCCGCAGAACCAATGGCATAGTCATGCCCTGGCTCCCCTCGACCCCACAACACAAGAACACAGTCCACACTCTGCTGCCAAACACTCTGCGTCCAATCCCTATCAGAGCTGTGCTACCTGCTCGGACTAGAATTAAGTGCACAGCACAACATTACACCAATGTTGTCTGTCCGCCCCAGTCCCCAGCGCAACACAGCCCTATCGAAAACCTTGAGCACAACAGTGTTACCCGTATTGATCCGAGACCCTGGCTGCCCAGAATAATATCACATCATCCTTTGTGTGCTGCATGGAGAAGGTCCTTATGCCTTCTCCCGACCAGCAGGATTTCCCGTGTGATATTATCTGCTCGCGAACCTATACGTTCTCGATCCACAGTATAACACTGTTCCACTCCAAGGGGACACAGAATGAAACAAAGACAGCAGACGGGACTTACAACACTACATAAATCAGCATGGTAGAACACCTCCGTAGACAAGGACTACCACCATCAACATCAAGAAAAACTTACAAACAGATAACAAAAACACACAACATGGACATACACAGGGAACAAACGATGTAACAAATAGTACAGGGGTGTCAAATGTTGCCTAGCCTAGCTTGGCCACTCTGACCCCTCAGCAGCTGGTGATGCTGCCGAGAGGTAACCCCGTTATGGCCAGGCTGACTAGACCCCACTGCACAACTTGTTACCTGGCTGATACTGTTGGACACATTGCAATTACTTACACAAGGGCAATTCCTTGCAATGTGTCCTTTGTTCCCACACCTGAAACACGTGACTTGGTTTCCTGTCCTGTGTGTTATGTTCCTATCTGTTTTGCAGTGTCTCGCTATGTGACCTAGGCCACCACATGCAAAACATCTGTAGTTTGCTCTGCATGGCCCAGGTCCATCTACACTGCAGCCGTGCTCCCTTCTCCTGAATTGTTCCATCCTCAGGGACGCACTCTTCACGACAGTTCTTTTTCCCAAAGTCAGGGAAAAATCTCTGTTAGTCTGGACCGGCTTGACCTGATGATTAGACCGGTCACAGACTACTCTCCCCCCTTGTGGCCCTGCACAGGGCAACATTTTGGGAGATTCCGACCCTGGCTTTACGGAAAAAGAAAGGGCCGGCACCAACTTGGTGATAACCTGTTGCATGCCAGACATCAGCGCCACTTCCTTTGGCTTACAGATGCTAGCCTCAAACGTATGAACGAGTTTGGCCAGCATCCAAAGCCGTTTGGTGGCCTTGTTCAAAACCGTCCGTTTGTTAACACATAGCTTGTCGTAACTACAAGCCTGTGCTAACAAATCGGACCACAGCATTTCTGCTGACTTGTATGTAGTGGGGAGGATGGGGTTAAATGTGCTGTGTTTGGCTAAGTGTTGGAGTGTGGAGAAGTTCATACACACATTTTTCTGAGCCTCCATCTTCTTGTTGGTGCTGTACTTTCCCGTCCCTTGCAGCTGCTTGAAAGAAGTCCTTTTCTTCCGGATCGCTTCTTCCCGACCAGCTGGACTTTTATGTACCTCCATCGAAGATGGATCTCTTTCCGTGACGTATCCTTCTTCTCTTACCCCAGCGACGGTGACCGTGTAAAGCAAATACAAAAATATTAATACACAGATAGATTATAGATTCTCTGCAAAAGATTTTGTTTTATTTCTGGTACTCTAAGGGAAGTATCGCTTCTCCTGTACGAATTATCGGGTCCTAGACGCTCAGACACTCCGCTGACCGCGTCTCTCCTGCCCGCTAATTCACAGTACCAGCGACCCTCAGCCTTAAGACCAAAAACAAACGCAAAATCCACGCAGTGGGCCTGGCTCGCCAATGTAAAGGGGGAATATTAATCACCAATATTTATGCAAATATCAGTAATTAATATTCATAAATGGGAGGAGCCGTCTATCGATGACTCCGCCCATTTATATATTATTAATAATATACTTTCGCTATACTTTACACTAATCACTACGCTAGCTGCAAGCGCCTTACTAACTCGCTACCGCTAACAAGTACACGCTACACAAAGGGTATAAATATAACGGTATTTATTAAAACACTACGCACGCAATACACTAACAATACAGCACTAAATATACAATCCTAAACTACACTACACGTTCCCAAATTCCACCCATTAACTAACTATACAGTTCACACATACAAGTAATATTAACAACCCACCCATCTAGTCCTATACTATCCCTATGGGGTACGCCGAGGGTTAACGGTGGCCTTACAGGGGTGTAAGCCGACCACAAACACAAAGGGTTAACAATGGGGATAATATCAGAACTGTACAGCAATGCAAGGGTTAAATACCATGCAAGTGTACAGTGAGGGGGGGGGGGGGGGGGTGTGGCAGGGTTTAAGCAGGGGTTACCACCAGGGGTTAATCAGGGTAGGGAAAGGGTATATCAGGGGTTTCAGGGGCAAGGGTCAAATCATGGGCCAGGGTGTACAGTAGGACCAGGGTGCCCAGTACCAGGGACACAAACAAGGCAAGGGTTAATCAGGGCCCAGGGTGCACATAATCAGGGCCCAGGGTGCACATAATCAGGGCCCAGGGTGCACATCAGGGACACAAACAAGGCAAGGGTTAATGCCTTGCAAGTATAAGGGGATTCAGCAATGCAGGGGGTTAATACCCTACAAGTGTACAGTGAGGCCCAGGGGTTATTCAGGGGAGTAGGGGTTTGGATAACCAGGGGGGGAAATAGGGGTTAACCAGGGGGGGGTCACTTACAACAATACAAGTCTAATTATACGCTATATCTATATATATTTATAGATCAATCGTTATAAATATATATATATATATATATATATATATATATAGACGCACACACCACAATACAGACCTCACTACACTAGACAATTCCCAATTCCCCCCCTCCTCCTTCTTCAACAGGAGGGTGATGACATCATCGTGGGGTCGTGTGACGGAATGCTAGAACTGAAACAAAGGACTTCCTGCACAAGCTGTAAGCCCCCAGCTGCTACATAACATCACACACTCCCACGTCATAAACGAACCAGGCTGATCAATATATATATATATACACATATACATACTACCCAACCTGGGGGCACTTAGGTATATACATCCATATAGATGTTTGGGGCACATCTACATGCATGTCCATATACACAATATCATAAATGGGCAGTTATAAGCCCGCATATATATATATATATATATACCTGGGGAAGAGCCATGGCAGATACACATATAGATGTATGCACTGCATACACACATTCCCATATATATATACATACAGGGAGTGCAGAATTATTAGGCAAGTTGTATTTTTGAGGATTAATTTTATTATTGAACAACAACCATGTTCTCAATGAACCCAAAAAACTCATTAATATCAAAGCTGAATATTTTTGGAAGTAGTTTTTAGTTTGTTTTTAGTTTTAGCTATTTTAGGGGGATATCTGTGTGTGCAGGTGACTATTACTGTGCATAATTATTAGGCAACTTAACAAAAAACAAATATATACCCATTTCAATTATTTTTTTTTACCAGTGAAACCAATATAACATCTCAACATTCACAAATATACATTTCTGACATTCAAAAACAAAACAAAAACAAATCAGTGACCAATATAGCCACCTTTCTTTGCAAGGACACTCAAAAGCCTGCCATCCATGGATTCTGTCAGTGTTTTGATCTGTTCACCATAAACATTGCGTGCAGCAGCAACCACAGCCTCCCAGACACTGTTGAGAGAGGTGTACTGTTTTCCCTCCTTGTAAATCTCACATTTGATGATGGACCACAGGTTCTCAATGGGGTTCAGATCAAGTGAACAAGGAGGCCATGTCATTAGATTTTCTTCTTTTATACCCTTTCTTGCCAGCCACGCTGTGGAGTACTTGGACGCGTGTGATGGAGCATTGTCCTGCATGAAAATCATGTTTTTCTTGAAGGATGCAGACTTCTTCCTGTACCACTGCTTGAAGAAGGTGTCTTCCAGAAACTGGCAGTAGGACTGGGAGTTGAGCTTGACTCCATCCTCAACCCGAAAAGGCCCCACAAGCTCATCTTTGATGATACCAGCCCAAACCAGTACTCCACCTCCACCTTGCTGGCGTCTGAGTCGGACTGGAGCTCTCTGCCCTTTACCAATCCAGCCACGGGCCCATCCATCTGGCCCATCAAGACTCACTCTCATTTCATCAGTCCATAAAACCTTAGAAAAATCAGTCTTGAGATATTTCTTGGCCCAGTCTTGACGTTTCAGCTTGTGTGTCTTGTTCAGTGGTGGTCGTCTTTCAGCCTTTCTTACCTTGGCCATGTCTCTGAGTATTGCACACCTTGTGCTTTTGGGCACTCCAGTGATGTTGCAGCTCTGAAATATGGCCAAACTGGTGGCAAGTGGCATCTTGGCAGCTGCACGCTTGACTTTTCTCAGTTCATGGGCAGTTATTTTGCGCTTTGGTTTTTCCACACGCTTCTTGCGACCCTGTTGACTATTTTGAATGAAACGCTTGATTGTTCGATGATCACGCTTCAGAAGCTTTGCAATTTTAAGAGTGCTGCATCCCTCTGCAAGATATCTCACTATTTTAGACTTTTCTGAGCCTGTCAAGTCCTTCTTTTGACCCATTTTGCCAAAGGAAAGGAAGTTGCCTAATAATTATGCACACCTGATATAGGGTGTTGATGTCATTAGACCACACCCCTTCTCATTACAGAGATGCACATCACCTAATATGCTTAATTGGTAGTAGGCTTTCGAGCCTATACAGCTTGGAGTAAGACAACATGCATAAAGAGGATGATGTGGTCAAAATACTCATTTGCCTAATAATTCTGCACGCAGTGTATATCTACATGAGAGGGACAGGAAATATATACTAACTATAAGGGGACACATATAAGGGGGGCACAGATCATATAAGGGGGCACAGATCAAGCAGGGACCACATATTTCCCACAGGGCCCAACATGAGCCCCTGTGGGCCACTAAGGGCAGATGTGCGCAGATGCTTGGCACATCCGCGCACATCATCCTATGAAGTGACCATTAATGCATGCATATATATCATACATGCATGCACGTGTTTGCATGCATATATGTATATATATGCATGCGTCTCAACCCTTCCTCAACACCCATCATTAGAATATTCAGTCTTAAAAAGGACCTGTCACCATACCTGACTTGGCTGTTTTAGAAAATAAGTATATTCCCCATGAAATTATTCTGTCTGTGTTGTGTTATTCCTCTGTAATTCCTAATAGAGGTTTATGACTAAATTGAAAACTGTGTATTACCAGTTGGGGGTCCCCCCACCCCTTCTTCCCTGGACTATATCTCACAATATCCAATCACTTTCAGACTTTGTAGAAACACACACCTTGACAAAGAAAATGGTAACACCCAGTTGTCAATTTATACGGAAATAAAGAAGGAGTAACAGAGGAATGGCACAAAGCAGAGTTTTAGGAAGAAACACTACAGAATTATTCCATGGAGAATACAAGAAGCTCATTTATGAACTGATATACGCCACTTTTGTAGTGTACAGTATATCAGTTGTAGATTTTGTCGCGTGCCATTTTGTGGCAAAATCGGCAACTTTTCCCAGCCACTTTTACAACAAATCAAGAAAAGGGGACATGGTGTGGGCGGGCGACAGACCTGTCTCATTCATCATTTTCTGTGCCGGTTTTTGCCATAGAAAATGGCTTAAATCTACGCCAGCAAGGGAGCTGGTGTAGAGTTAAAGCTGTCGCACATCCTGCTGGACGGAGCGCCAAAGTTATGAAGAGGCCTGCGCCTTCACATAACTTTGGCGCTTCTAGCAGTACATACACACATAAAGGGGTTGTCTGGGTATTTACTATTGATGACCTATCCTCAGGCAAGTTAATCAACATTAGAGAGGCAGGTGTCCAGCACCCGGCACCCCCGCCGATCAGCTGTATAAGGAAACGGCGCGTGTAGTGCTCATGTTCCATCTCCCTTCTCTCTTCCTGTCGGCTTCTGCTGTCTATGGCAAAGACAGTAGTGGTTAACTGGAAGATAGAAGGAGACGGCATGTGAGTACTGCGCGCACCGTCTCCTCATTCAGGTGATTGGCGGGGGTGCCGGGTGCTGGACACCTGCCTCTCTGATATTGATGACCTATCCTGAGGGTAGGTCATCAATAGTAAAAGCCCGAACAACCCCTTTAAGACCTGTGTGGAAAATGCCGGTCTTAATAAATGAGCCCGGTTATTGCTAAAACAGATATATCAGGAGAGATGAATCAAATGCCCAGAACAGAAGTGCATGAAAATTTTAGGACTAGTAAATTTGCTGTCACATTATAATACTAAAAGGATTTGCAATTTACTGTATGACTGGCAACATGAGCCAGAATCCCGCATCATCAGAGGTGGTTATCACTGCCATTTGTTATTAGCTAGCAGAAATAAAATAAGCTTAAATAGATGGTAAATAGCTGGTGGCGAAGAGGTGATTGAGGCAAAGGATAGTTCCTCCATCACCTTCCCAGCCATGTACGAGACCTATGACTGTCTATGCACAAGTGATACAGATTTATCTATAACACAGGTAAAAATGATGGAAAGGTGGGTCAGATACATCCGTACTGTATATGAGAAGGGAGGAGGGAAAATATGGTTATCTGGAGACAGGGGTTCACCTAGCCTTTCTACTGCATGAGGCAAAAACAGCGAAACCCACCCCCCCACCCCCATGCCAAATTCTAAACCTAGCATCTTCCCTCCTTACATTATATACAGTGCTACAAAACATGCAGGGTAATACAGCGCCACATACCTCTTACATCCAGTGATGTCTCCTCTGATGTAGACGTTCTCTTTCCTCATCTTCTCCTTTGAGACCAGACCATCATGATGATTTCTTTAAAGGGAGTCTGTCACCAACCTGACCGGTTTTAAACCGATCACATAGTTCAGTGGGACACAAAGACATGACACAGATGTTACCTTTGTTTAATTTTTCAGATCATCCAAATCGCCCAAAAAGTCATTTTTATGATATGCTAATGAGCCGTCGCAAGTGCCCAGGGGCGGAGAGTTTGCAGAAAGTGCCCAAGTTCCCCCGCCTCACTCGCGCCTAACTCCGCCCCTCAGTAAGCTCAGGCCAGCCATGTGGCTCTGTGACATCATATTTCCCTATAGGCCATTCGTGCATCGCATGTGCCTCTTCCCACTGTGGGCAGAACACTGCGCATGCCCGGGCCCGGCAGCGATGCGCGAACGGCTTATAGGGATATATGAAATCACAGAGCCACAGGGCTGGCCGGAGTTTACTGAGGGGCGGAGTTAGGCGCGAGTGAGGCGGGGGAACTTGGGCACTTTCAGCAAGCTCTCCCCCCCTGGGCACTTGCGACGGCTCATTAGCATATCATAAAAAACGACTTTTTGGGCGATTTGGATGATCTGAAAAATTAAACAAATGTAACATCTGTGTCATGTCTTTGTGTCCCACTGAACTATGTAATCGGTTTAAAACCAGTCAGGTTGGTGACAGACTCCCTTTAAGCCATGTCTCATCTCTGCAGAGATTGACAGACATCTTAGTTTCCTATTTTTCCATCATCCTCTCACCTTCTGAACATCCCATCCTGTCACCCCCAGTACTGTGCCCACTGTGCTCCCCAATACTATACTGCAGAAAAAGAAACAGCATATAAATGCCCCTTATAATGTGTGCCAGTACAAAATAATGTCCCCATAATGTGTGCCAGTACAAAATAATGTCCTATAATGTGTGCCAGTTCAAAATAAATACCCCATAATACAAAAAATACCTCCTCTGTCCTCCCAATAGAACCAGTTTCCCCATAGTGCCCCATAACATGTGCCAATGCCCCTACTGTGTGGCAGTACATAAAATACCCCCTCTTAGTGACCCCAGTATAGCCAATGTCCCCATAGTGCCCCCATAACTTGTGCCAATGCCCTTACTGTGTCCCAGTACATAAAATATCCCCTCTTAGTGGCCCCACTATAGCTAATGTCCCCATAGTGCCCCTGTCACGACTGTGACTGATCCAGACAGGTCTGGGAGGAGAAGGTCGCAGCGACTTGCTACTCGCGATAGCTTGTGAGTTTGCTCCGTGGTTCAGGGTATGTCATCTGGGTTTTGCCTTGTGAACCTTTTTGTCCTGACTGGGAGTTTGTAGGCATCCTTCTCAGGTGAGTCCTGTCTGCCACTCCCAGCTACTATATTAGTTTCACTTTCACTTGCAGTCATTGCCAGATATAGTCCTTACTTCCAGTTCTATTCTGACCTTTGAAGGAGATCGTTTGATGGTGTTGCTGTGGAGCTCTTGTCCGGCGTGGACTGTCGTGATTGGGATCGCCTTCTCTGCTCGTGACTGGATAAGTCTATCTCTGATATAGTTTGTTTGTTGCTGTCTTCCCCTGCTGTTCTCCTAGACATGAGTGATGGTGACTAGTGCTCCCATCGGCCTTTCCCCACTCTAGGTTTGTTAGGGTGACTGAGGGTTTAGGCATCCTGCTCGCCGCACGGGTTCACACCCCGTCTAGGGTATCAGGGCAGACAGGTGCCAGCTTAGGGTTAGTCAGGGGTGGCCATACCATTCCCATCCGTAGATAAGGGTCCCCCTTCCCCTCCGTCTGGTGCGACACGACTGCTGCTGGGGTAGCGGTCGTGACAGTATACCTGGCCTTTTAAAAAAAAAATAAAAAAAAATGACATTTCTTTTTTTTTGCTTGCTGTTTTGCTTTGTATTTTTCTGTTCCACTATGGATCCGGTTACGGTTTTGGCGAAACAATTACAGGGATTATCCCTTGAAGTGGCAGGATTAAAAGCAACAGTGCTGCAGCAGCAGCAGCCATCCTTGGGTTCCACCATTGCTACGGGAAACCAAGCTACTCCTGAGCCAAAAGTGCCTTTACCTGATAGGTTCTCAGGAGGGAGAGACCAATTTGTAACCTTCGGAGAAGCTTGCAAATTGTTCTTCAGGTTACGCCCTAGATCCTCCGGCGGTGAGGAACAACGGGTGGGTATTGTAATTTCTCTCCTGCAAGGAGATCCGCAGGCTTGGGCTTTCTCCCTACCATCAGACTCTCTGGCCTTACGATCAGTGGAGGAGTTTTTTGAAGCCCTGGGTCTCGTATATGATGACCCGGACAGGGTCTCACTGGCTGAGTCTAAGCTACGTAGACTTCGGCAAGAGAACCGGTCTGCTGAACTATATTGTTCCGAATTCCGTAGGTGGGCTACTGATACGTTATGGAACGACTCGGCCCTTAGGAGTCAGTTCTGCCAGGGGTTGTCTGAAAAATTAAAAGACGCGCTGGCGGTATACGAGGTCCCTGGGTCTGTTATGTCTCTGTCCATAAGAATCGACAGACGACTCAGGGAGAGACTATTAAATTTTACGGAGGCCTCTATAGGGCAGGGATCGGTTTGTTATGATTTAGTCGAACCAATGCAAATAGGGGGCGCCACTAGACGGGTGAATCCTCCTAAGTTCCGCTGTAGGTCAGAGGTTTGTTTTCGTTGTGGGGGGAGGGGTCATTTTGTAAAGGTTTGTCCCTCAGAACCCAAGAGACCACAAACAAAGGAGCCGCCGGGAAAACTAGAGTCCCCAGATTGTGCGGAGGATAACAGTCTGGGCGTATTCGTTTCCTCCATACGCATGTCTCAGTTTTTGTTGTCCGCTACCGTTGAGGCGGGCAATAAGACTGAGATCTGTTCCGTCTTTTTGGACAGTGGGGCGGGAGTCAACTTGGTGGATTCACGGTTTGCTCAGGCTCTGGGTTTTACTCCAGAACCGATACGCAGAACTATTCCTGTTTTTGCCATCGACTCCTCCCCTCTTACTCAGAAAGAGTTAACTCAGATCATTCATAATATCCATCTACAGGTAGGGGACCTCCATAAAGAGCATATCTCGTGCTATGTCCTGGACGGTCTTCCGGCTCCTATGGTATTGGGGCTTCCCTGGCTGGTGACTCACAATCCAGTGGTGGATTGGCAGGCCGGGGAGATTGTGGAGTGGAGTGAACATTGTAAGGACAACTGCTTGAGTAGTAGGTGCTCTACACTCTCTGTAACATCTTTACCTGCCTTTCTGTCAGATTTTATGGATGTGTTCTCTGAGAAGGGTTGTCAGGGGTTACCACCTCATCGTCCATTTGATTGCCCGATTAATCTACTACCTGGGGCCAAACTACCTAAAACCCGGTTATACAATCTTTCCGGCCCGGAGAGGAAGGCTATGAAAGATTATATTTCGGAGAGTTTGGCTAAGGGACACATCAGACCCTCTTCTTCACCTGTGGCTGCAGGGTTCTTTTTCGTTAAAAAGAAAGATGGGGGCCTACGTCCTTGCCTGGATTTCCGGGAATTAAACCGGATAACTATCCGAGATCCCTATCCTCTTCCTCTCATTCCCGACCTCTTTAATCAGGTTGCTGGTGCTAAATGGTTCTCCAAAATGGATCTCAGAGGAGCCTATAACCTGGTTCGCATCAAAGAGGGGGATGAGTGGAAGACGGCTTTTAATACTCCGGAAGGGCATTATGAAAATCTGGTCATGCCATTTGGTCTTACTAATGCGCCTGCGGTATTCCAACATTTTGTCAACGATATTTTTAGTCACCTTATCGGGAGATTTGTTGTGATATATCTTGATGACATCCTGGTCTATTCCCCGGATCTGGATACACATAAGATCCATGTGAGACAAGTGCTGCAGATATTAAGGGCCAACAAATTGTTTGCTAAGTTAGAAAAATGTGTGTTCGCCTTAAAAGAACTGCCATTTCTGGGGTATGTGTTGTCAGATTCAGGTTTCCGCATAGATCCAGAGAAAGTCCGGGCGATTATAGACTGGGATCTGCCTGAGAACCTGAAGGCATTGCAACGCTTCCTGGGGTTTGCCAATTTTTATAGAAAGTTTATAAAAAAACTATTTCTTGGTGGTCAAACCACTTACGGACATGACCCGAAAGGGATCCGATTTTTCCAAATGGTCACATGCAGCCAAAACTGCCTTTGCATCTCTGAAGGAGAGATTCACCTCGGCCCCTATTCTCGTACAGCCAGATGTCTCGCTTCCTTTTATTGTAGAGGTTGACGCATCAGAGGTGGGGGTGGGAGCGGTACTATCTCAGGGCCCGTCCCCGGGTGAATGGCGTCCGTGTGCTTTCTTTTCGAAGAAATTGTCTACTGCAGAAAGGAACTATGATATTGGCAACAGGGAACTTTTAGCTATTAAGTTGGCTTTTGAGGAGTGGCGTCATTTTTTGGAGGGGGCGGTTCATCCCGTCACGGTGATTACTGATCACAAAAACTTATTATATCTGGAGTCTGCTAAACGTCTCACCCCTAGACAGGCTCGGTGGTCGTTATTTTTTACTAGGTTTAATTTTGTAATAACTTATCGCCCGGGGGCAAAAAATACTAAGACGGATGCATTGTCTCAAAGTTTTCCTGGAGGGGGTGATGTTGAGGTACCAGAGCCCATTTTGCAAAAGGGGGTGGTGGTCTCTGCATTACACTCAGGTTTGGAGGGGAGGGTGTTGGAAGCTCAAGGGGACGCCCCGGCCTCCTGCCCCTCGGGTAAACTGTTTGTGCCAGAAATTTACGACTGGAGATACTAAAAGAACACCATAACTCCACACTGGCAGGACACCCAGGTAGTAGGGCAACCTCTGAGTTAGTGTCTCGTCGGTTCTGGTGGCCTAAATGGCGCCAGGAGGTGTTGAATTTTGTGTCTGCATGTGCTACCTGTGCTCGTTCCAAGGTAGATCGTACTCGTCCGGCAGGGCGTCTTTTACCTCTGGCCATCCCCAACAGGCCTTGGACGCACCTGTCAATGGATTTCATTACGGATCTACCAGTATCAGCGGGGAAGACTGTTATTCTTGTAGTTGTTGACAGATTCAGTAAAATGGTGCACTTTATTGCTCTTGCCGCATTGCCTAATGCTAACACACTGGCTCAGGTTTTTATTGACCACATCGTGAAGCTTCACGGGGTCCCTTCCGATATTGTTTCGGATCGTGGTACCCAATTCGTTTCTAAATTTTGGAAAGCTTTTTGTTCTCGTTTAGGGGTTCATCTGTCGTTTTCTTCATCTTTCCATCCACAGTCCAACGGTCAGACTGAACGTACCAATCAAAACCTAGAGACATATTTGAGATGCTTTGTTTCCGAAAATCAGGAGGAATGGTCATCTTATTTACCGTTAGCCGAGTTTGCCATTAATAATCGTCGTCAAGAATCCACCGATAAGTCACCATTTTTTGGTGCGTATTTTTTCCATCCTCAGTTTTGTACGTTTAGTGAGGGGGGGCCGTCTGGGATTCCCGAGGAGGAACGATTTGCGTCTTCACTTTCTTCAGTGTGGCAGAGTGTGCAAGAAAGTTTGAAGAGAATTGGTGGTAGATACAAACGTGCGGCTGATAGGAAGCGCTCTGAAGGTCCGGACCTTGGGGTGAATGACTTGGTGTGGTTGTCTACCAGAAATATCAAGTTGAAGGTTCCCTCGTGGAAATTAGGTCCGAGATTTATTGGTCCTTATAGGGTAATTAAGATCATTAACCCGGTGGCTTTTCGTCTGGAGCTACCTCAGACTCTAAGGATCCATAATGTCTTCCACAGATCTCTGCTTAAGAGATATGTAGAACCTCCTGAACCATTGCCACTACCGCCTCCACCGGTGGTTGTTGATGGCAGTCTTGAGTTTCAGGTAGAAAAGATTGTTGATTCACGATATGTTCGCCGCTCTCTTCAGTACCTGGTGCACTGGAAAGGTTATGGTTCCGAAGAGAGAATGTGGGTTCCAGCATCAGAGATAAAAGCGGACAGACTCATTCGGGCTTTTCATAGCTCCCATCCGGAGAGGCCTGGTCTTGAGGGTCCAGGGGCCCCTCGTAGAAAGGGGGGTACTGTCACGACTGTGACTGATCCAGACAGGTCTGGGAGGAGAAGGTCGCAGCGACTTGCTACTCGCGATAGCTTGTGAGTTTGCTCCGTGGTTCAGGGTATGTCATCTGGGTATTGCCTTGTGAACCTTTTTGTCCTGACTGGGAGTTTGTAGGCATCCTTCTCAGGTGAGTCCTGTCTGCCACTCCCAGCTACTATATTAGTTTCACTTTCACTTGCAGTCATTGCCAGATATAGTCCTTACTTCCAGTTCTATTCTGACCTTTGAAGGAGATCGTTTGATGGTGTTGCTGTGGAGCTCTTGTCCGGCGTGGACTGTCATGATTGGGATCGCCTTCTCTGCTCGTGACTGGATAAGTCTATCTCTGATATAGTTTGTTTGTTGCTGTCTTCCCCTGCTGTTCTCCTAGACATGAGTGATGGTGACTAGTGCTCCCATCGGCCTTTCCCCACTCTAGGTTTGTTAGGCTGACTGAGGGTTTAGGCATCCTGCTCGCCGCACGGGTTCACACCCCGTCTAGGGTATCAGGGCAGACAGGTGCCAGCTTAGGGTTAGTCAGGGGTGGCCATACTATTTCCATCCGTAGATAAGGGTCCCCCTTCCCCTCCGTCTGGTGCGACACGACTGCTGCTGGGGTAGAGGTCGTGACAGCCCCCCATAACATGTGTCAATGCTCCCTTGTGTGTCCCAGTACAAAAATACCCCCTCTTAGTGCCCCCAGTAGATATAATGTCCCCATATTGCCCCTACAATGTGTGCCAGTATAAAATACTTCTATATAGTCCCCAGTAGATTCCTCCATATTGCCCCCCCCCCCCATAATCTGTGCCAGAATAAAACTCCCTTATATAGTGCCCCCCACAATCTATGCCAGAATAAAATTCCCCTATATAGTGCCCCCATAATCTGTGGCAGAATAAAATTCCTCTATATAGTGCCCCCCATAATCTGTGCCAAATAAAGTTCACTTATATTGTCCACCCAGTAGATGCCCCCATAATGCTCTTTTCCCCCTTTCTCAATTTGACCAAACTGCAGGGTGTCAAATAAAAAAAATAAACACACATACTTACCTCCATGGCACTTTCAGCGATGCGATGCAGGCCTCATCCGGCACTGTATGCTGCCTGGCTCAGGCGGCGAGATGATAATGACGTCATTGCGCTGACTGCGCGGCCTCTGATAGGCTACAGGCACGAGGCTTGATCAGAAAGAGCGGGGCAGGGAGACGACACAATGGAAGCGCTCATTTCCCTCAGCCCTGCCGTGCCCCCACTTATCTCCAGGGCCACCTGAAGTGATTGCCTCACCTTGCCTAATTGGCAGTGCCGCCCTGTCTGGAGCTAGAGTCATGCAGAATTCTAAAAGAAAAAGAAGTGAGGAACTAGTAAACCATCCAGTGAAGGAGACCCTAAGGGGGTCATTTACTAATCAGAAATACGCCTACATTAGGTGCATTTCTAGTGCAGATTGCCGTGCAAAGGTTATTTGCGCCACAATCTGTGACTTTTCCTCACTCACGCCAGGTCTAAAAAAGTGGGTGTGGCGTGGGCGGCGAAGGGGATTAGGCATAGAAAATGATCTACATGTAAGATCCACTGCCAGGTATAGGGGATATTAAGACTGGCGTCTAAAATGACGGTCTTAATAAATGACCCCCTAAATGTCTGATTAGGAAGTCGGGATACAATGAAGAAAACACAGCACACAGACTGTTGAAGAGGTTTCTTATACAGGCCGGTCAGCCAACAAATTACAAGCTTGTTTGATGGCTGATCAGAACTTTTATGCCAGCATGAAACCTACTTGTTGTTGGCAGCACATGTGCCCCATTGCAAAGAGGATGTGCTGCCGACACTAATGTCAGTGAACGGCCACATGTATGATCTGACCTAGAGATAAGCAAATCGATTCTAACAATCAATTCGTCTCTTTACCTGCGAGGGATGAAGCGCCCACCTGCCACTAGATTGACAGTGCTAGATATTTAGCCCAGCCCTGACAATCTCCTGCCGGCACCGCTGCTTTGATTAGAAGAGCAAGCGCGAAAGATCGGCTTCGGAGCAGTGTCTGGTCTTCATTAGAATCGATTCACTCATGTTCATGTGGCCGTTCACTCAGCAAATTATCTGCCCATGTGAAGGTTCCTAAATGAGCGCGTATCAACAAGCTGGTATCGCCGTCAGCAACTCATTACCGTTACCTTTCCTGCCCACGTTAAAGGACCCTTGCAAATGCCAAGGGAGAGGAAGTGTTTTGAAATGTTACAGCCTGTTGAATATTTCAAATGCAGATGAAGAATCCAGTGCAATGAGCAGTGACAACCCTTCGTTACACTTGGCAGCAATAAGGCCGATGGCAAAAACAACTTACAGTACATGCAATGTAGAGGGTAAAAGTTCAAAGCAGTGCAGGAGAGATTGACGGCTGGAACTATGTAGGAATGGACAAGTCGTTTGGAGTGACTTAGCATACACCAAGTGTGACCACAAACCACTACCAAGTGTCATTTTAGTAAAATAAACTATAATAAATGTAGCACTAAATCCCGTAGAAAAGATAAGGACGCCACAAGGTCAAAATGTTAAACATTCATATAAAACGGATCAAGTTAAATCCAACAATCTGAGATGATATCAAAGACAATCCTGGGGAAGAAAAGGTTAATCCAGCAATGCATATCTTATTCTTTTCTTGTAGCTCAACATGCAACTCATGGCTAAATATATAAGACAGTATATAATGTGCACGGTGGATCAATGTATCTAAAAAGAAATGATTACCTATGGTACTTGTGGTGCACTTCTCCTGTGATTCTGGTTTTCAGCCTTTATTATAGCCCAGAGCTGCATTTGATAATTCCTGGGGATTTCTACTGAAGGTTTCCCAGAATATAAATCATCAGATCAAGCTCTATGCAGACACTTAGGGACCTTTTAGATCTGACAGATGATCGGGGAAGCCCGTTCGTAGAAACACCCACTCACGATAATCTGACCATGTAAAAGGTTTTGGCAAACGCCCAACGGGTGGTTGTGTCGGGCCGTCGGCGCGCAAAATAATTGTTCCTGCGCAGCAGATCATGGTGTATAAGTAGCGATCTGCTGCGCTTGGGCAGTGATTTTCTAGGGGGACAAATAATCGCAGAATCGTTCGCTTGTCCCCATACGATGGAGATGATTGCTGCATGTTCTGCCATGTTTCTGAGGCCTATATCTTTTATTGTTTCCAGGAAACACACGTTAGATTTATCATATACACACCAATGCTCCTCCACTGCACTGTGGCAAATGCGGATTTATTCAGCGTAGCATCAGATTCTATGTTTAAGTTACAAGATATCTGTGATACATTATTGTTATTATTATTGCCAATGTGACAATGTGTCACTCACTGATAATATACAATGCGCTATATAAATGAGTGAGGAGAGCAAGACATGTTTTATAAGCTGCTTTCATACAAACTGCACAGTGTTCGACAGGCAGAATATGAACATGAATTGGCCATTCACCAGCTGCATGACATTTCTACAGGGTCCTTTCATTCAGAGTTGTCAGGGGTTTTTGGCTCCTTCTTACTCCAGGTCTATAGTGATGTTAAGTAAGAGCTTTTGTAGGAGCTTTGTAAATGTCACAGAATGCCTCAAAAATGTCATTTGCTTGTTAACTACTGTTTGTTGTAAACCTGGCACTCGGCATACCTAAAGCATACCCAATCTGAATAGGTTAAGCAGATGCCATTGTTTTCGCAGTTTTCTCCTTTGCATGCTGCATGTGTAATTCTCAGTTGTTCCTGAGCTGGTGGGAGACCAGCTGCTCAAAATGTCTGCCCATAAAATGCACACGGAGACAGCGGATTCTGCATCCTAACTGTCTATCGTTCACACAGAATCACTGAGAAGCACCATATAGGACATTACAGATAAGTACTAAGCAGTATAGATGTGAACAAAGCACTTGAGGGAAATTAACACTTACTAATAGCTACTGAATCATCCCTTTGTTGTCTGGACTCTGTACACTTCCTCCCACTCCATCCCCCTCCACTCCCCACAGACTTTAATGGGATGATTTAATCTGATCCTTCAGAGAGCAGGCAGCCCATCTTGTTTTCACAAGACAGATTTCTCATAAATTTCATAGAAAGGAGGGTAAAACGGGTGATAAATCCAGAAAAAGGCCTTTTTCTCTGTTAAGGTATATTACAAAGTTTCTTATGTTCTCCTGTACTAGTTATTGATTTATGTAAAGTTGTATGTAATTAAAGTGACCATTTAAGGGATACATGATAGGAAACTCTAGGACAGTTTTTATGGTTCAATGCTAGAAGTCCTTGCCATAAGCTTTCACTGGGGAACCACAATGGGAATGTTTAGTTTTCAGTGGCTACCCATGTTTTTTTTGTTTGATGGATCAAGAAACATGGGACCCCCTGTCTCTTAGCTAAGGCTACTTTCACACTTGCGTTGTTAATTAAAAGGATCCATTTTTATTTTACACATCAAGATGCATCTGTTCCGTTAGGATGCGGTTGTGTGAAATCAAAACGGAAAAAAAACGGATCCGTCAATAAATACATTGAAAGTCAATGAGTGACGGATCCGATTTTTTACTGAAAACAATGTAAGTCAATGGTGACGGATCCATTTTTTTTCCCGGTTTTATGACCAAACACAAAACCGCAGCTTGCAGCAGTTTTGTGTCTGGTCACAAAACGTAATGCTGCTGGAACGGAAGACATCCTGATGCCTCCTGAACAGACCTCTTTCCATTCAGAATGCATAGGGCTAAACAGAAAAGTTTTCTCCGGTATTGAGATCCTCTGCCGGATCTCAATACCAGAAAACAACAAGGCAACAACAGTCTGTTCATAGACTGTGAGTATGAGCTGTGATACTAACTGCATTGCTGACTTGCAGAGTGAAATTTAAATTCATGAAATCCCGGCAGCCCTGTATCTCCAAATAAAACTAGGGGAAATAAAGCAGCTTAGTCCCTGATCACACAAGCATCATGGAATTTTAGCATTTGTAAAGAACCATGGCAGCTTTGAAGTATCCTATTTTTTCTATCACAGGAAAGTACACTCAGAGCCAAAAAATACTGGAAAGCTTGATGAAAACTCTGATAGATGCCATGATTGCAGGTCTGACACAATCCCTGCAATTTCTACAATTCTCTAAAAGATAATTAACTTTCCATCTTAGGCTTGTTTTATAGTACATGATTGTATTCTCTATGGAGCACCTTTTTGTAGAAGTGAGTTGGGGTATGCCTCTGTTATTCCTCCTGGAAATAACATGAAATAACAACTGGATGTTACCATGCCCTTTGTTAATGTCATTTGTCATATAGTACACAGTAATCTCTTTTCCAGCAAACAGTAATCTCTTTTCCAGCAAACTTACAACTAGCCCTGTACCTCCCATGGATCCAGAAATACCCCCAAGCATTTCTCCAGTTGCACTACTATTTAAATGGATTTCAAGCTGTCAGTTTAGGGGATGTGCATTTTCTCAGGTGGCGTGTCCTTCCTAGGTGGCAGTTAAAGGATAGAACTGAGCTGAAGTGCTTCCATCTCAGTGAGCAGGACAGAGAAATTAGAAAAAGAGCAAACAGCAGGTGGCGCTATACAGATAGATTTCAGTGAATAACTCAGTGGGTATAATAAATTGTTATTACATGCAATTGCAAAATGAACCAGATCCAGATTCTGGTTTGAAAAATGTAGAATATTTTTTCGTGGGACAACCCCTTTCATTTCCTTACGCTAGGTGGTGTGGGCCCATCTTATTTTGTTATGGGGCCCTATGAATTATAGTGACTCCCCTGGGTCTTCACTAGTGGTGCCCATATGACTCTGTATTACTGAGACAGAGCGCAGAGGATGCTGTTGTTTCATTTGTCACGCTGTGCTTTACTTACAGCTAATTGTCTGCCTGCTTTATGTAATGCACCTACAATAAGCAGCCGCTGTTTCCAGGCTCAGTTCATCAATTTTCGCTCAACAGCTTTCAATGTGAAATACAGTATGTCGGCATATCTGGCGTATTTAGGAGGTTTCTTTGTGCAAAATGTGACATGATTATTGATGTGTAATTAGTGAATAAATAGTGAATGATTATGACCATTACTGTACACACATTAGTCTATGCATTGGGGATGCCTCTTTCCAACTTATAAGCACTGTACATTATTCTCATCCAGTCAAGCAGATCACCATTATGCTGCCATGTAAATCCTCTCCGATGAGGTAACCGTTCAAAAGCAAATCTGCCATGTTGATGTATTACATTTGCGAAAAAGCGTACCAACATTCACATCATTGCTGCAATTAAGGGTGTGATCATGTGGCAGTGATGTGCAGCCAAGTAACGCACTGTTCCAAAATGTTCTATCTTCTTCACATGGAATATGTAAAGAAGGAGAAAATGTGTTCATGTCTGTCAAAGAAGCGTGCGTCATGTAGTATGACGTGCACTTACGGTGCATTCGTGCACATCTTAACGCTTCTGTCATGAATACTAGGTAGAAGTGCGGCAAACCGTGTTCGAATCATGAAGTATAGATGGGAATAAAATAGCGGTGTTGACTTTAGTGGTATACGTGTTCCTGCAGTGGACTATTAGGATATGGCCACACGGTCAGGTTTCTGCATGCAGTTTTGGAAGCCAAAACCAGGAGTAAATTAAAAAAAGAGGGGAAGTCATATCTGTCCTTTATATTTTCTCTCCTTTTAGGATCCACTCCTGATAAAGGCTTCCAAAACTGCATCAGGAAACCTGATTGCATGGCCATACTTTTATACTGATTCCCCATCTGCATTATATACGGTGCGTTAAAATATATATATATATATATATATATATATATATATATCACCACTTTGGGCAACTCTCGGTAGGCGGTGTGTACGGTGGTTTTCAACTCACTTTGACGGAGCTCTATTGGATAGCAGGAGGGTCTTCCTCTTCTGGCAGGGGCTGACTTGGGAAACCCCTGCCCAGCTCAGTACACACTCACCCCAGGAAGGAGTTAACTGATCAACAGATTTATTTGGGAAAGGGTGAACAATGGTGAAGAACATAAAGATAATGCAATAAAAGGAACAAAGTACAGATTGCAATTCTGTCTAAGATAACCCCCTGGTGAAGGGGGTGGGCAGACTGTAACAGTAAACAATCATTGTGATCACACTCTCCTTAGGGAGATAAAGACAGTATGCACTTCCCAACTATCTACTCCTAGCACTCAGCTTACTATACCCTACTGTCTAGCAATTAACCCAGTCCGCCGATCGTTGGTGCCTATTGCAAAAAATGTTGGCACGCTAATTTTGGTGCACTTATGATTGTCCTGTCTGGGAAATTCAGAAGCTTGGATGGCAGTGCTTTCCCTTCTTACATTGGAAACACAGGAGCTGTCTGGGCTGTGCTGTAGGGTTAGTGCAGCAGCTGAGCTTTCCCTTCTCGCACTGGAAACACAGGAGCTGTCTGGGCTGTGCTGTAGGGTTAATGCAGCAGCTGAGCTTTCCCTTCTCATACTGAAAACACAGGAGCTGTCTAGGCTGTGCTGTAGGGTTAGTGCAGTTGCTGAGCTTTCCCTTCTCACACTGGAAACTGTCTGGGCTGTGCTGTAGGGTTAGTGCAGCAGCTGAGCTTTTCCTTCTCGCACTGGAAACACAGGAGCTGTCTGGGCTGTGCTGTAGGGTTAGTGCAGTTGCTAAACTTTCCCGTCTCGCACTGGAAACACAGGAGCTGTCTGGGCTGTGCTGTAGGGTTAGTGCAGCAGCTGAGCTTTTCCTTCTCGCACTGGAAACACAGGAGCTGTCTGGGCTGTGCTGTAGGGTTAGTGCAGTTGCTAAACTTTCCCTTCTCGCACTGGAAACACAGGAGCTGTCTGGGCTGTGCTGTAGGGTTAGTGCAGTTGCTAAACTTTCCCATCTCGCACTGTAAACACAGGAGCTGCCTGGGCTGTGCTGTAGGGTTAGTGCAGCAGCTGAGCTTTTCCTTCTCGCACTGGAAACACAGGAGCTGTCTGGGCTGTGCTGTAGGGTTAGTGCAGTTGCTAAACTTTCCCGTCTCGCACTGGAAACACAGGAGCTGTCTGGGCTGTGCTGTAGGGTTAGTGCAGTTGCTAAACTTTCCCGTCTCGCACTGGAAACACAGGAGCTGTCTGGGCTGTGCTGTAGGGTTAGTGCAGTTGCTAAACTTTCCCTTCTCGCACTGGAAACACAGGATCTGTCTGGGCTGTGCTGTAGGGTTAGTGCAGTTGCTAAACTTTCCCTTTTCGCACTGGAAACACAGGAGCTGTCTGGGCTGTGCTCTAGGGTTAGTGCAGCAGCTGAGCTTTCCCTTCTCGCACTGGAAACACAGAAGCTGTCAGGACTGTGCCGTAGGGTTAATGCAGCAGCAGGGTTAATACAGGAAACACAGGAGCTGTCAGGACTGTGATGTAATATCTGCACAGAAGCTGGGCACACTTCTGTCTGAGGAGATATCAGTCTCTCTTTCTCCTGGCCATGCTGCTGTCTCTAAGATGGCAGCTATTCCTCTTCTCTTCCTTCCTTAGCCTTTTCCCCTGGTCCCCTTACTTTTGGCTGCAGGGAGGAGCAAGTGCTCATGGGATTTGCAGTCCACTTCACCTCCGAGGAATCAGCACTAATGCCTTCTGCTGTGAGTCCCTGCATGTAATCGACAGCATCGGCTTTCTCTGCAGGGGTTACATATATATAATATATATAGTGAAATAGAAAGAAAATGATAAACAGAAATAATCATATAAAATAAGCAGTACATATGAGAGATTATAATATCCTCTATTACAGAACAGTAGTGCTACAAGCCCTACTTTGCTCAAAAATTTGTGACTTTTTGCCGACACTTGCCGGTTTTATCTAAATCTATTTTAAGTGGTGCATAGCCTAAGCAGCCCAACACATTTGCCTTTACTTACACTAGTTTTCTGGTGCAAATAATGCTTGAAACGTACAACCAGCTCCCAGCTCAGATTCTGGAACACACACCAGCCAAGTTATGTTAGAATTATTAGCATAATGATATTGGCACATCTCGCGATCAAGACTGGTATTAGAAATGCCAGCTTTGATAAATCTCCTCCATTACGTTTCAAATGATTCTTAAAAATGTCATAAACAGCCTTTATATAATATACACGATACCTATAATACTGTTGTTTAATTTTTCAGAGCCATTTACCCTTTTAAAAACATATGGATCAAAATGAATTAAAGCCCTAAGTAGTATTTCAAATAAAACCAGAAAAATGTGCGTCTTTGAGTATAAAGCTCTTTGTATTGGTCCTTGTCTCCACAAATGCCATTGTTGGCTATGACTATTTGCTATTTCCCTGAGATATTAATATATGTTTTTATATATATATATATATATATATATATATATATATATATATATAAAAAAAGGCTCTGTTCACACCTGTGTTGGGATTCATTTATAATGTAGACCTCAACACTGCTAGGTCCACTGCACACCACCAGCAGTGACCAACAGACTCCATTCACATATAGTGGGTCCTATCTGGATGCTGAGCTGCATGTAACACTATTTTCCTTTAAAAAATACAAAGCATGAAACTGTGATGATATAAAAGCCATTTTTCATCCCAAAAATATAATGAATCTAAACACACATTTACATATTCTATATGCAGAAATAGTTGAGACAAGCTCAAAGTTTTGTAATGGCCTCAAATGCAGATGAAAACATATAGCACAGTCGAAGGCTGATGACTCAAGAATATGAAAGAACTGCAAATGTTTTGAATGAAGGAGTAATCCAAGATTCCTCAACAAGTGTTCTTCAGTCTTGGCAGGGCTGTTGTCCCTACTAGACCTGAAAATAGTATCACTAGTCACGTGTAACGAGTGCCCTCTGCTTGATTAGCAATCCAAGACTAGCTCTACCAGTAACTAAGGTTACAGGGCTCCTTTCATCAGTAACTGGTTAAAAACTAAAGATTTAAAATACTTAAAAGTTACGGTATGATGTTCCCAGAGACCTGTTATGGCCTCCTTAGTGATACATAACATAAATAAAATATTCATACATTTGTTAAAATACAATCAATAAATATCAAGTGAAACTATAAAAGAAATATCATTTCAGGTCCAATAACGCAAACTGCACCCAAACTGCACCCATACCCCTTCTTATTACCCAAAATATGCATCAAAATGACCGAAAGGAAATTTATTACACATTTTGTTAAAACATTTAGTTTTTTATGTACAGTCCAAATAAGACTAAAAAATGCAAAAATATTAACCATGTCACAAAAAGCACACACAAATTATTATATATATTTTTTGTCAAAGTATAATTTGTAATTGGATTGAAAACTGGCTGACGGACCGTGTCCAGAGAGTTGTGTTCAATGATTCCTATTCAGAATGGTCCGAGGTTATAAGTGGTGTACCCCAAGGTTCAGTGCTGGGCCCTTTATTATTTGATTTATTTATTAATGATATTGAGGACGGGTCACGGGATTACGGTAATAGCACCATATCTATTTTTGCAGATGACACTAAACTAGAACTGTACAGACTAGAACTGTACAGTCTATGGAAGATGTCCACAAACTACAAGCTGACTTGAACACTCTGAGTGATTGGGCATCAACTTGGCAAATGAGGTTCAATGTGGATAAATGTAAAGTTATGCATCTTGGTAGTAATAATCTCTGTGCTTCATATGTCCTAGAGGATGTAACACTGGGAGAGTCACTTATAGAGAAGGATCTGGGTGTCCTTGTGGATGGTAGATTTAATAACAGCATACAATGTCAATCAGCTGCTTCTAAGGCCACCAGGTTATTGTCATGCATTAAACAAGGCATGGACTCGCGGGGTAGAGATGTAATACTACCACTTTACAAAGCGTTGGTGCTTCCTCATCTGGAATATGCCGCTCAGTTCTGGGCACCAGTCCATAGAAAGGATGCACTGTAGCTGGAAAAAGTACAGAGGAGAGCGACTAAGCTGATAAGGGGCATGGAGGGTCTTAGTTATGAAGAAACTCGATGGACGTATGTCTTTCTTCAACCGTATTATCTATGTAACTATGTAACACAATGTATAATAAACTGCTTATGTGTTTTGCTTAGGGTCCTCGACTGTTGCTGACAGCCAGGGATCGGATTTGCTTCTGCTAGACTGCAGGAGCTTTATTCCCATGCCATACATGTATGGCGCTTGGTCACAAGGGGGTTAATAACCTAAACACACATACATATCACTATATACTATGCATCACCAAAATGCTGTGCAGAGGACTGTTGAAAGAAATATGATAATACATAACTGTAAAAATGATCAGTGTAAAAGAAACTAAAAAGATTCTATTCTCACGCTTGATTTTTCGGAAGGTCTTCCCATGCTCTGCAGCTCATAAAGGGTTAGTCTGGAGGCTCAGCAATGGTGCCCCAGATACACTTTGGAGAGTTTTCCACTGCACATAAAGTTCAACATGATAAATGTGTTTAAGTACCCGAGGAGACAATATACAGATTAAGGTCAAACATTATTGTGGGCAGGTTTGGAAAGTCATACGGGAGCCCATAAAGAGAAATAGATTGAGGGTGAATTTCCACATAAATCAAAGAGATCCACATTATTCCACAGGAGACATCCTAGTTATGATAGTGAGAGATGAGCCAAGTTTCTGTAATTGTTACAAGATGCTCGGGCATACAGATTAGTGAGAGGTGAGTCTGTGTGTGTGCAATGGTTGATTCAGGATTCAATGGGTTGTCTATAAAAATCTACATATATGTGATATAAACATATATATTCAATACACACTTTGTTAAAGTGAGTCTGTCACCATGAAATTCACTGCTAAACCAAGAACAATGGGGATCATTTAGATATAAGCCAGTTTTCTGGTGAATATCCGTCGCAAATTTTGGCGCAAAGGTTATTTACACTACAATCTGCGACTTCTCCCCGCACACACCAGGTCTAATAAAAGGGGCGGGCCAGCAGGCGGTCTCATCTATCATTTTCTACGCCTGTTTTAGGTGTAGAAAATGTTCTAAATCTACGCCAGCAAGCTGGCATAGATTTAGACTGGCGGTGAATGCACCAAAGTTATGTAGAGGCCGGAGATTGCGCAGAGATTATTATGACCGGCGTCTAAAACGCCAGTCTTAGTAAATGACCCCCAATGTCTTGTAAGGCTGGCTTTGCTGAATGTAGTGATATCTTTCACTTAGCTTCAAGTACTTTTAATCCATATGCAAATGAGCAGTTAAAGGGGTTGTCCGGGTTCAGAGCTGAACCTGGACATAACCCCTTGTTCCTTCATTCATCATGAATGAGTGGAGCATCGAAGCATTTCGCGCTCCTATGCTCCCCCTTGCCCTGTGTTTTTTTTGCATTGCAACTGCTAAGCGGAGGCTCCACTAATTCATGCTGAATGAGTGAAGAAGGGGTTATGTTCAGGTTCAGCTCTGAACCCGGACAACCTCTAAGTGCACCGTGGATGGGCCCAAGCCACTCTGCACCCTTACTCCTCATGCTTCTTCTGCCTCTTCTTTTTGAGAGACAAGGCCATACTTATATTGTCTGGTTCTGAAGTAATGGGTCACAGAGTGGCTTGGGCCTGGCCTCCGTGCACTTATTGCTCATTTGCATATGGGTTAAAAGTAGTCGTTTTTCTCCAGATTGAAACAATGGATTGATAAGTGAAAAGTTTTATTATAATCAGTTGGGCCCTACAAGGCACTGTACCTGAATTCACAGTGAATTTCCTGGTTACAGACTCTTCAGGACAGCCACCATGTAGCCGAGTGTGCCCTGTAGCCGCAGGGTGCCTGCTGCTTTACACAGCAGACACCCGGAGGTAATGTCTGTGATAGGTGATAATGTTGATTATGGACATTTCTCACCTCAGATGGTGTTGTTAATTGTGACCATGGAATCTGTGTAGTGAAACCCAACGGCTCCCCCACGCCAAGATTGAGGGAGCCTTTTGATTGCTATCGCCTGAAGGATTCAAGGCATGCCACACCAACATAGCGAGTCTCCCATAGGCTACAATTGGTAATTCAAGTCTCATAGAGGGACTTAAAAGAAGTTAAAATTGTCATGGTCTTACCTGCTTGCTGCTCTCCTTCGTTTGACATGTGCTGGCGGCCATCTTGGGTCCTGGGTTTCTTGTAGCCTTCCACCCTGCGGCTCCTCCTTCCCCTGGGAGGAGCTGGATGCCTAGCTCATATATATAGGAGGTCTGTGGCTTCAGTTCCTTGCTTGGTCCTCTTGTGTTCACATGCTTCTAAGACTGCTGCTGCTTCTGGTTCCTGATCCTGGCTTCGTCTGACTACCCTGCTGGTTCCTGATCCTGGCTTCGTCTGACTACCCTGCTGGTTCCTGATCCTGGCTTCGTCTGACTACCCTGCTGGTTCCTGATCCTGGCTTCGTCTGACTACCCTTCTGGTTCCTGACCTCTGGCTTCGCAAAGACTCTGCTCGGTTTCACCATCCGTTTGGACTTTTGCTTTACAGCTTTATTTTCAATAAAGCCTTCTATTTTCACTTATCTCTTGTTGTACGTCTGGTTCATGGTTCCGTGACATTAGGACCAAGCCATGAATTCTGACGGTACAGGGCCATCCTCGCTACCCACGCTGGTTGCCAGACTTGATCAGCAGGATCACCTGTTGGGTCAGTTCGCTGTGGCGTTGCAAACCCTGCTTGAACGCACGGCTCATTTCGCTCCCGTTGCCGATGGGTCGGTTGTCGCTCCTGGGCTCGCTCCTACTGCCGCTCCGGTTGTTGCGCCAGAGTCTACCCCGACACCTGTTGTTGCGCCTGCGGTGTTTCGGGGTATGACCGGTTCTGCCCCTCTTCCACAGCGCTTTGGGGGAGAGCCAACTCAGTGCCGAGGTTTCCTTAACCAGGTGGGCATTTATTTCGAGTTGCTGCCACATGCCTTTCCTACTGAGAGATCAAAGGTGGGCTTCTTGATCTCGCTGCTCTCGGACAAGGCCTTGGCCTGGGCCAGCCCTTTATGGGAGAACGACAATCCGGTGGTTGCCGAGTTTTCCGGTTTTGTTGCTTCTCTTCGGAAGGTATTCGATGTGCCGGCTCGTGCTGCCTCTGCTGCGAAGCTCCTTATGTCCATCAGACAGGGTTCACGATCCGTAGCTGAATACGCCATTGAGTTTCGTACCCTGGCAGCAGAGGTGGGCTGGAATAATGAGGCTCTGGTCGCTGCTTTCTCTCATGGTCTCTCGGATGCCTTGAAGGATGAGGTTGCAGCTAAGGACCTACCAGTTGAGCTCGAGTCTCTTATTTCTTTCCTGATTTTGATTGACACCAGACTCAGGGAGAGACCTTCCTTTAAGGAGAACCTGCGGAGGTCTTCTAACAGATTGGTGCCTACGTTTGCTGTCCCACCCGTGCCTCCCTCTCCTCCCACGCCTCCTGGGGATGACTTGTCTGGGGGTGAACCCATGCAGCTGGGGTTTGCTCGCCTGTCCGAGGGGGAGAGGGCACTCCGGAGACGCGAGGGCCGATGCATGTACTGTGGTCTCGGTGGGCATTTTCGGTTGGCATGTCCGAACCGTCCGGGAAACGCTCGTACCCTGAGATCCTGTCGGGGGCAGATCTTGGGTGGAGTCTCCTCGTCCCCGGTTTCCCGTGTTGACAAACCACTGATCACTGTTGTCCTCTCCTGGGTCGGGGGCTCGGTGACGACCCAGGCGTTGGTGGACTCTGGTGCTGGTGGTTTGTTCATTGATAGTGTGTTCGCTGCCGCCAATTCCATTCCTCTGCAGGCTCGAGGTTCCCCACTGGCTCTTGAGGCGATAGACGGCAGACCCCTTCTGCCGCCACACGTGACTCATGAGACCCTTCCAGTGGGGATAGCCATTGGTGCCGTTCACAGAGAGTCGGTCTGCCTCCAGGTTATTTCGTCTCCACACTACTCGGTGGTCTTGGGGTACCCCTGGCTCCAGAAGCATAATCCGACTTTCGATTGGAGATCGGTCGAGATCCTCTCGTGGTCACCGCAGTGTGGGGCTAGTTGCATCCATGGGTCTGTCAAGTTGCTGTGTACTTCCTCGGACTCTCTGTTGCCTCCTGAATACGAGGAGTACCGGGATGTATTCGATAAGGTGCGCGCGGTTGCCCTACCTCCGCACCGCCCATACGATTGTGCCATAGAGTTACAATCTGGTGCCGTTCCTCCTCGTGGCAAAGTCTATCCACTGTCGGTAGCGGAGAATGAGGCCATGGAGGAGTACGTGAGGGAGGCGCTTTCACGCGGACACATTCGCAAATCTTCGTCCCCGGCAGGGGCTGGATTTTTCTTTGTGAAAAAGAAGGGCGGTGAGTTGAGGCCTTGCATCGATTACAGGGGTCTCAATCGCATCACGATCAAGAACGCTTACCCGATACCCTTGATTTCCGAGCTGTTCGATCGCCTTAAAGGGGCCACGGTCTTTACCAAACTCGACCTGAGGGCGGCATATAACCTGGTAAGGATCAAGGCGGGCGATGAGTGGAAGACCGCGTTTAACACCAGGACCGGTCATTACGAATCCTTGGTTATGCCCTTTGGGTTGTGCAATGCGCCCGCAGTCTTTCAGGAATTCATCAACGATGTTTTCCGTGACCTGTTGCAGCAGTGTGTGGTAGTCTATTTGGATGACATCTTGGTATATTCTGAATCCATGGAGGCCCACATTCTGGATGTCAGATGAGTGTTGCAACGGTTACGAGAGAACAAGCTGTTCGGTAAGCTTGAGAAATGCGAATTTCACCGATCCCAGGTAACCTTCTTAGGTTACATCATTTCCGCTGAGGGGTTCTCCATGGATCCTGAGAAGGTTTCGGCTGTCTTACAGTGGCCCCAGCCCAGTGGTCTTCGTTCCCTGCAGCGCTTTTTGGGCTTCGCCAATTATTATCGGAAGTTCATCAGGGACTTTTCCATGCTGGCCAAGCCTCTCACGGATCTGACCAGGAAGGGCAGTAATTCCCAGGTCTGGCCGCTCGAGGCCATCCGAGCTTTTGAGGCCCTAAAGTCCGCCTTTGTGTCGGCTCCGATTCTGTCGCATCCCAACCCTGGGTTGCCCTTTGTCCTCGAGGTGGACGCGTCTGAGACGGGAGTAGGCGCCCTTCTGTCTCAGCGTAGAACACCAGAGGGTCCTCTGCTTCCTTGTGGGTTTTACTCCCGGAAACTGTCTTCCGCGGAGTGCAACTATCAGATTGGTGACAGGGAGTTATTGGCCATCGTGCAGGCCCTTAAAGAATGGAGGCACTTGCTCGAGGGTTCGGTGGTTCCGGTTCTCATCCTGACGGACCACAAGAATCTGACCTACCTTTCTGAGGCCAAGAGATTGACACCACGTCAGGCCAGATGGGCTCTGTTCTTGTCACGTTTTAATTACGTGGTCTCCTACCTACCCGGTTCCAAGAACATCAGGGCGGATGCCTTATCACGGCAGTACTCCGAGCTGTCCAGGGAGGAGTCGATTCCGACTTCGGTCATACCTCCGAATCAGATCCTGGCCGCCATTCGCACCAGCCTGACCTCTCCCCTGGGTGAGCAGATTTTGGCGGCTCAATCTGGTGCTCCCTCTGGGAGACCCAACGGCAGATGTTTTGTGCCTGAGGAGTTGCGCACTCGGTTGTTGCGAACCTACCATAACTCCAAGACCGCGGGGCATCCTGGAAGGAATCAGCTGTCCTGGGCTGTTTCACGTCTGTTCTGGTGGCCTTCCCTACGTTCCGACGTCGCCGCATATGTAGCGGCATGCTCCGTTTGTGCCCAGAGTAAGTCCCCTCGGCACCTTCCGTTGGGCCTTCTGCAACCCATAGCCACCGGGGAGCGCCCATGGTCACACCTGGGGATGGATTTCATTGTGGACCTCCCTGCATCCCGAGGCCATACGGTCATTCTCATGATTGTGGATCGGTTTTCCAAAATGTGCCACTGTGTTCCTCTCAAGAAGTTACCCTCTGCACAAGAGTTGGCCACGATTTTTGCCAGGGAGGTCTTCCGGTTGCACGGTTTGCCTAAGGAGATTGTGTCGGATCGGGGGAGTCAGTTTGTGTCCAGGTTCTGGCGCGCCTTTTGCTCCCAGTTGGGGATTCATCTCTCCTTCTCCTCGGCCTACCACCCTCAGTCCAATGGGGCCGCAGAACGATCCAATCAGGCCTTGGAGCAATTCCTTCGTTGCTATGTCTCCGATCACCAAGACAATTGGGTTGACCTCCTGCCTTGGGCTGAGTTTGCCAGGAACACGGCGGTGAACTCTTCCTCTGGGACGTCTCCCTTCATGGCCAATTATGGGTTCCAACCTGCCGTGTTACCGGAGGTATTCTCTCCCCAGGATATTCCGGCTGTGGAGGATCACCTTTCCGTCCTACGTGCTTCTTGGGTACAGATCCAGAAGTCCCTTGAGGTCTCTGCGCAGCGCCAGAGATTCCAGGCTGATCGCAGACGAGCGCCTGCTCCTTCCTACCAGGTCGGAGACCGTGTATGGTTGTCCACCCGCAACCTCAACCTTCGAGTGCCCACTCCCAAGCTGGCGCCTCGCTTTGTTGGTCCCTTCCGAGTGCTTCGCAGGGTAAACCCGGTAGCCTATGCCCTTGCGCTTCCTCCTGGCATGCGGATCTCCAACGTGTTTCATGTCTCCCTGTTGAAGCCACTGGTGTGTAATCGTTTCACTTCCTCGGTTCCTCGGCCTCGTCCGGTCCAAGTGGGCAATCGTGAGGAATATGAGGTGAGCAATATCCTGGACTCACGCCTGGTCCGCGGTCGGTTGCAGTTTTTGGTCCATTGGCGTGGTTATGGTCCAGAGGAGCGTTCCTGGGTTCCCTCCGCAGATGTCCATGCTCCTGCCTTGCTCCGAGCCTTCCACGCACGCTTCCCTCAGAAACCGTTTTGTGCTCCGCGGAGGAGGGGCCCTTGAGGGGGAGGTACTGTCATGGTCTTACCTGCTTGCTGCTCTCCTTCGTTTGACATGTGCTGGCGGCCATCTTGGGTCCTGGGTTTCTTGTAGCCTTCCACCCTGCGGCTCCTCCTTCCCCTGGGAGGAGCTGGATGCCTAGCTCATATATATAGGAGGTCTGTGGCTTCAGTTCCTTGCTTGGTCCTCTTGTGTTCACATGCTTCTAAGACTGCTGCTGCTTCTGGTTCCTGATCCTGGCTTCGTCTGACTACCCTGCTGGTTCCTGATCCTGGCTTCGTCTGACTACCCTGCTGGTTCCTGATCCTGGCTTCGTCTGACTACCCTGCTGGTTCCTGATCCTGGCTTCGTCTGACTACCCTTCTGGTTCCTGACCTCTGGCTTCGCAAAGACTCTGCTCGGTTTCACCATCCGTTTGGACTTTTGCTTTACAGCTTTATTTTCAATAAAGCCTTCTATTTTCACTTATCTCTTGTTGTACGTCTGGTTCATGGTTCCGTGACAAAAATAAAAGTTAAAAAAGTAAATATATATACTGTATATATATATATATATATATATATATATATATAAAAATAAATAAAAATACTAAATATATTAAAAATAATATATAAAATAAATAAACAATAAAAAAAATAATCATCACAGGAATAGCCACATCCCCAAACACCTGAAGTAATAAAATATATACACATTTAACCCGTATGGTGAACCCTGTAATGAAATTTAAAAAAATCAGGATGGTCGGTTTGTAGTTTTTTCGTTGCTTCACCTCCATAAAATTTTTTATAAAAAGTGATTAAAAAGTCATACACACTCTAAAATGGTATCAATAAAAGCAACAAATCACCCTGCAAAAAATGAACCCTTAACCACTTCCCATCTGGGCCATTTGCCCCCTTCCTGACCAGGCCAAATTTTGCAAAACTGACATATCTCACTTTATGTGGTAATAACTTTGGAACGCCTTTATTTATCCAAGTCATTCAGAGATTGTTTTCTCGTGACACATTGTACTTCATGATAGTCATAAATTTGAGTCAAAATATTTCACCTTTATTTATGAAAAAATCCCAAATTTACCCAAAAATTTGAAAAATTCGCAATTTTCTAAATTTCAATTTCTCTGCTTTTAAAACAGAAAGTGATACCTCAGAAAATATTTATTATTTAACATTCCCCATATGTCTACTTTATGTTGGCATCATTTTGGAAATGTCATTTTATTTTTTTAGGACGTTAGAAGGCTTAGAAGTTTAGAAGGAATTCTTCAAATTTTTAAGAAAATTGCCAAAATCCACTTTATAAGGACCAGTTCAGGTCTGAAGTCAGGTCTCACAGCAGGGCTGATCGAGGTCTCTGAGAGACCCCACACAGCTCCTGCACACTCCGGTCACGGCGGTCACTTGACCGCCGGGCCGGAACAGGAAGCGCACAGCGCTTCCTTCTCTGCAGACACAGCGCTCGGTGAGCGCTGTGTCTGCAGCGATCGTGAAGGCAGGGACACCTGGGAACTGTCCCTGCCTTGTCTTAGGGTTGCCCTGCTGTCACTGACAGCGGGCAACCCGATCAGCAGCTGCACGATTAGCGTGCAGCTGCTATTTCTGACAGGACGTTTTAAAACGTGCTGTCAGAAAAAGACGTCCACCCATAGGACGTTTATAGTCTATGGGCGGACGTGAGGCGGTTAAAGGGATTCTGTCATCAGAATTTAGGCCTATAACCTAAACATATGGCGATGTCCCTAGTAATACACTGAATCCTAAAGTGAGTTTATCAAATGCGCCTGTGGCTCTATAATCATAAAAAACAGGTTTATATCACCTGTCACTCACGTCAGAAGTGTGTCCAAGGGGACGTCTCATGGTGCAGGGTGCCCGGCTGCAACTATCTCGTTTAGGTGCCCAGCGCGGCCTTCTGAATTGACATCGCCGCCCTCCCTTTCATTAGAGCTGCCTACCTCAGTTCATCGCCGCCTCTCTAACGTCCACTCTCTTCAGCCAGATCCCGCGCGTGCGCACTAGGTATAACCTGATGTGCCCATGCGGACTACTGGCAGCGGCCTCGTTTAGCAAAGTGCGCATGCGCCGGCCGGCGCACTTCGCTCGAACCTGCGGGATCTGGCTGAGGAGAGCAGACATTAGAGAGGCGGCGATGAACTGAGGTAGGCGGCTCTAATGAAAGGGAGGGCGGCGATTTCAATTCAGAAGGCCGCGCTGGGCACCTAAACGAGATGGCTGCAGCCGGGCACCCTGCACCATGAGACGTCCCCTTGGACACATTTCTGACGTGAGTGACAGGTGATATAAACCTGTTTTTTATGATTATAGAGCCACAGGCGCATTTGATAAACTCACTTTAGGATTCAGTGTATTACTAGGGACATCGCCATATGTTTAGGTTATAGGCCTAAATTCTGATGACAGAATCCCTTTAAATACATCTGTAGTCATACACATAGAAATGTTATGGGGGTCAGGATATCACAATGCAAAGAAAAAAAAAATAATTTTTAAGTTATTATTTTTAAGTATTCACCCCTTCAGGACCCGCACATGTACGGCGCAGATGTCCGTGACTTAAAGACCAACGCCAACATAGCGAGTCTCCCATAGGCTACAATTGGTAATTCAAGTCTCATAGAGGGACTTAAAAAAAGTTAAAATAAAAGTTAAAAAAGTAAATATATATATACAAAATATATTAAAAATAATATATAAAATAAATAAACAATAAAAAAAATAATCATCACAGGAATAGCCACATCCCCAAACACCTGAAGTAATAAAATATATACACATTTAACCCGTATGGTGAACCCTGTAATGAAATTTAAAAAAATCAAGATGGTCGATTTGTAGTTTTTTCGTTGCTTCACCTCCCTCAAAAATTTTATAAAAAGTGATTAAAAAGTCATACACACTCTAAAATGGTATCAATAAAAGCAACAAATCACCCTGCAAAAAATGAACCCTTAACCACTTCCCATCTGGGCCATTTGCCCCCTTCCTGACCAGGCCAAATTTTGCAAAACTGACATATCTCACTTTATGTGGTAATAACTTTGGAACGCCTTTATTTATCCAAGTCATTCAGAGATTGTTTTCTCGTGACACATTGTACTTCATGATAGTCATAAATTTGAGTCAAAATATTTCACCTTTATTTATGAAAAAATCCCAAATTTACCCAAAAATTTGAAAAATTCGCAATTTTCTAAATTTCAATTTCTCTGCTTTTAAAACAGAAAGTGATACCTCATAAAATATTTATTATTTAACATTCCCCATATGTCTACTTTATGTTGGCATCATTTTGGAAATGTCATTTTATTTTTTTAGGACGTTAGAAGGCTTAGAAGTTTAGAAGGAATTCTTCAAATTTTTAAGAAAATTGCCAAAATCCACTTTATAAGGACCAGTTCAGGTCTGAAGTCACTTTGTGGGGCCTACATAGTGGATACCCCCATAAATGACCCCATTGTAGAAACTACACCCCTCAAGGTATTCAAAACCGATTTTACAAACTTTGTTAACTCTTTAGCGTTCCACAAGAATTAAAGGAAAATGGAGATCAAATTTTTAAATTTCACTTTTTTGGCAGATTTTCCATTTTAATCAAATTTTTTCTTTAACACATCGATGGTTAACAGCCAAACAAAACTCAATATTTATTACCCAGATTCTGCGGTTTACAGAAACACCCCACATGTGGTCATAAACTGCTGTATGGGCACACGGCAGGGCGCAGAAGAAAAGGAACTCCACATGGTTTTTAGATGCCATGTCCCATTTGAAGCCCCCTGATGCACCCTTACAGTAGAAACTCCCAAGAAGTGACCCCATTTTGGAAACTAGGGGATAAGGTGCCAGTTTTATTAGTACTATTTTTGGGTACATATGATTTTTTGATCATTCATTATAACACTTTATGGGGCAAGGTGACCAAAAAATTGGTTGTTTTAGCAAAGTTTTTATTTATTTATTTTTACAGCGTTCACCTGAGGGGTTCAGTCAAGTGACATTTTTATAGAGCAGATTGTTACGGACGTAGCGATACCTAATATGTATACTTTTTCTCATTTATTAAAGTTTTACACAATAATAGCATTTTTGAAACAAAAAAATTATGTTTTAATGTGTCCATGTTCTGAGAGCTATAGTTTTTTTATTTTTTGAGAGATTTTCTTATGTAGGGGCTCATTTTTTGCGGGATGAGGTGACGGTTTTATTGGTACTATTTTGTGGGACATACGCGTTTTTGATCACTTGGTGTTGCACCTTTTGTGATGCAAGGTGACAAAAATTGCTTGTTTTGACACAGTTTTTTTTTTTTTTTTTTTTACGGTGTTCACCCGAGGGGTTAGGTCATGTGATATTTTTATAGAGCTGGTTTTTACGGACGCGGCAATACCTAATATGTATACTTTTTTTTATTTGTTTCACTTTAACACAATAATAGCATTTTTGTAACCAAAAAAATGATGTTTTAGTGTCTCCATGTTCTAAGAGCTATAGTTTTTTTATTTTTTGAGAGATTTTCTTATGTAGGGGCTCATTTTTTGCGGGATGAGGTGACGGTTTTATTGGTACTATTTTGTGGGACATACGCGTTTTTGATCACTTGGTGTTGCACCTTTTGTGATGCAAGGTGACAAAAATTGCTTGTTTTGACACAGTTTTTTTTTTTTTTTTTTAACGGTGTTCACCCGAGGGGTTAGGTCATGTGATATTTTTATAGATCTGGTTTATACGGACGCGGCGATACCTAATATGTATACTTTTTTTTATTTTTTCTATTTTTAACTTTTTTTTTTCATTCCTTACTTGGGGACTTTTTTTTTTTTTTACATGTGAAACTTTTTTTTATTTTTTTATTCTCAACCTTTTATTTTTATTTTTTTTATTTTACACTTTTCGTCCCCCATAAGGTCATACAAGACCTCTGGGGGACATTTACTTCAATTTTTTTTTTTTTTTCACAGTTGATTTCTCCTGTAACTGGGGCTGACATAGTAGCCCCAGTTACAGGACAAATGCACCCCTAGAGAGGCTGTACAGCAGCAATCCTGCGCTGTACAGCCTCACAGCAGGGCTGATCGAGGTCTCTGAGACCTCACACAGCTCCTGCACACTCCGGTCACGGCGGTCACATGACCGCCGGGCCGGAACAGGAAGCGCACAGCAGCGATCGTGAAGGCAGGGACACCTGGGAACTGTCCCTGCCTTGTCTTAGGGTTGCCCTGCTGTCACTGACAGCGGGCAACCCGATCAGCAGCTGCACGATTAGCGTGCAGCTGCTATTTCTGACAGGACGTTTTAAAACGTGCTGTCAGAAATAGACGTCCACCCATAGGACGTTTATAGTCTATGGGCGGACGTGAGGCGGTTAAAGGGATTCTGTCATCAGAATTTAGGCCTATAACCTAAACATATGGCGATGTCCCTAGTAATACACTGAATCCTAAAGTGAGTTTATCAAATGCGCCTGTGGCTCTATAATCATAAAAAACAGGTTTATATCACCTGTCACTCACGTCAGAAGTGTGTCCAAGGGGACCTCTCATGGTGCAGGGTGCCCGGCTGCAACCATCTCGTTTAGGTGCCCAGCGCGGCCTTCTGAATTGACATCGCCGCCCTCCCTTTCATTAGAGCTGCCTACCTCAGTTCATCGCCGCCTCTCTAACGTCCACTCTCTTCAGCCAGATCCCGCGCGTGCGCACTAGGTATAACCTGATGTGCCCATGCGGACTACTGGCAGCGGCCTCGTTTAGCAAAGTGCGCATGCGCCGGCCGGCGCACTTCGCTCGAACCTGCAGGATCTGGCTGAGGAGATCAGACGTTAGAGAGGCGGCGATGAACTGAGGTAGGCGGCTCTAATGAAAGGGAGGGCGGCGATTTCAATTCAGAAGGCCGCGCTGGGCACCTAAACGAGATGGCTGCAGCCGGGCACCCTGCACCATGAGACGTCCCCTTGGACACATTTCTGACGTGAGTGACAGGTGATATAAACCTGTTTTTTATGATTATAGAGCCACAGGCGCATTTGATAAAGTCACTTTAGGATTCAGTGTATTACTAGGGACATCGCCATATGTTTAGGTTATAGGCCTAAATTCTGATGACAGAATCCCTTTAAATACATCTGTAGTCATACACATAGAAATGTTATGGGGGTCAGGATATCACAATGCAAAGAAAAAAAAAATATTTTTTTAAGTTATTATTTTTAAGTATTAACCCCTTCAGGACCCGCACATGTACGGCGCAGATGTCCGTGACTTAAAGACCAACGCCGTACATGTACGGCGCGATGATCGGGCGGATGCAGGAGATGTGCCCGCCCGATTAGCGGCAGGGGTCTGGCAGTCACTGATAGCTGGACCCCTGGTGCATGCGCCGGCATCGGTGAAATCACCAATGCTGGCGCATTAACCCTTGATGTTCAGCGGTCAGCGCTGACCGCGGCACGTGCGATGTCTGTGCAGGGAGGAAGCAGCCATCAGGTCCCCACGCTGCTGACGGGGACCCGATGGCAGGGAAGGCAGCCCGATGCCTTCCTTCGGCATTGTGGCTGCCTTCCGTGACAGCTCTATAGTGTAGTAGTTAAGATTCTTGGCTGTAATGTAGGTTGTGAGTTTGAATCCTGCCAGAAACTTTTCAGAAATAGAGGCTAAATTAGATTTAAATACTCTGGGTGTCCCCAAGCACTGACTCCATATATGGACATAGCTATATATGGAGTCAGAGCAGGGACTCCTAAGTCGAACTAGAGTTCCGACACCCTCCCCTCTTCAGAGCAGGGGGTGCCTGGTTTAATACTCAGGTTCTCCCATTGACTTCCATTGTGCTCAGGTGCTCTGTAGAGCACCCGAGCATCGGGAAGTGTTCTACTCGAGCACACAAGCACTTTGGTGCTCGACCAACACTACTGATGACCTATCCAGTATTTGATCGGTGGGGGTCCGACAACCAGGACCCCTGCGATTTGCTGTTTGAGAAAGCACTGGCTCTCCTGTGAGTGCCACAGCCTTCTTGCAGCTTACATATATAGTATAGTGGTTGTGCTTGGTCTCACAGCTCATCCCCATTCACTTCTATGGGGATGATATGTGCCTAGCCCACATGACAGATGAACATGTGGTCACTGGCCTAGGCTAAGCTTTGAGAAGGCTGCTACTCTTACAGGAGCGTTTGTGCCTTCTTAAACAGCTGATCAGCAGGTGTCCCGTGTATCGAACCCATACCGATCAGATATTGATGAACTATCCTGAGGATAGGTCATTAGTATTAAAATCTTGGAAAACCCCTTAAGGGGGTAAAGTATATATTACTGCTTCTACCTTCTTCTGTTCTCTGTGCATAGTGCTCACTGAGCGCTATGCAGTGAATAGAGGAAGCAGCTATACGATTCCTTTATAGGACCTGTCTCAGGAGCAGAGCTGCTGGGTCTTAGCAGACCCTGAAGAGCTGTGCCTTGTAAAATGCCCCCAAGGGAGGCTTTTCCCCCATAGAAGCTGGGGCACCTTTGGATGCCCCAGTTACAGTGGAAAAGTGCAAAAAAAAAAAGTGGCAGTGTCCCCAGAGGTCTTTTGATGTCCTCTTTGGGGATATATTATGTACCAAAAATACATTAACAATTAAGTAAAAAATATATGAAAAGAGTAAAAGAAAAAATGCTAAACTATACATAATATACAGTGGATATAAAAAGTCTACACACCCCTGTTAAAATGTCAGGTTTCTGAAAATAATTTCAAAACTTTTTCCACCTTTAATGTGACCTATAAACTGTTCAACTCAATTGAAAAACAAACTGAAATCTTTTAGGTAGAGGGAAGAAAAAATATAAAAATAAAATAATATGGGTGCATAAGTGTGCACACCCATAAACTAATAATTTGTTGAAGCACCTTTTGATTTTATTACAGCACTCAGTCTTTTTGGGTATGAGTCTATCAGCATGGCACATTTTGACTTGACAAGATTTGCCCACTCTTCTTTGCAAAAACACTCCAAATCTCTCAGATTGCGAGGGCATCTCCTGTGCACAGCCCTCTTCAGATCACCCCACAAATTTTCAATCAGATTCAGGTCTGGGCTCTGGCTGGGCCATTCCAAAACTTTAATCTTCTTCTGGTAAAGCCATTCCTTTGTTGATTTGAATGTATGCTTTGGGTCGTTGTCATGCTGAAAGATGAAGTTCCTCTTCATGTTCAGCTTTCTAGCAGAAGCCTGAAGGCCTTTTTTACAAATCGGCACTTCACAACTTTAGTGGTTTATTGCTCGGTCATGCAACTTGGCACCCCAATGAATTTTACCACCTTTTCTTCTCACAATACAGCTTTCTTTTGGTGGTATTTGATTGCTGCTGACATTTTTCATTTTTCTGATATTAATCAAAATAGACTGCAATTTTCTCACAAAAAGTGTATTTTTAACTTTCTCCGGTTAAATTGTTCAAATATAATTACATTTCTATACAAGTTTGTGTCAGAATTTATTGTGCTACATGTCTTTGATAAAAAAAAATCCAATAAGTGTATATTTATTGGTTTGCGCAAAAGTTATAGCGTTTACAAACTATGGTACAAAAATGTGAATTTCCACATTTTGAAGCAGCTCTGACTTTCTGAGCACCTGTCATGTTTCTTGAGGTGCTAGAATGCTAGGATAATATAAATACCCCCCAAATGACCCCATTTTAGAAAGAAGACACCCCAAAGTATTCGCGGTATGGTGAGTTTATGTATGATTTTAAAAAAAATTCACAAGATAGCGGAAAATGACACTTTCTGAGGAAAAAAATTAATAAAGTTTCAATTTCTGGCAAAAAAATAAAAAATATCCCACGGACTCACTATGCCCCTCAGTGAATACCTTGGGGTGTCTACTTTCCAAAATGGGGTCATTTGTGGGGTGTGTTTACTGTTCTGGCATTTTGGGCGGGGCTAAATTGTGAGCAACCCTGTAAAGCCTAAGGCTGGGTTCACACTTGAGCGTTTTACAGCGCGTTCAAACGCGCTGTAAAACGCTCAACACATGAAAACCAATGCTTCCCTATGGCCCTGGTTCTCACTTGAGCGTTTTACAGCGCGTTTGAACGCGCTGAAAAACGCCCTACGCTCAAACAAGTTCTTGAGCTTCTTTGGGGCGTTTTGACGCGCGTTTGTGGCCATAGGACACTGCAGTCAATCACACAAACGCGCGTCAAACCGGCGTTTACTATTGCAAAAAACGCGCATAAAAACGCGCGACAAAAACACGCATTAAACGCGCATATCAAATACGCTCAAGTGTGAACCCAGCCTTAAGGTACTCGTTGGACTTTCGGCCCCTTTACGCACCTAGGCTGTCACAAGTGTCACACATGTGGTATCACCGTACTCATAAGAAGTAGGGCAATGTGTTTTGGGGTGTATTTTTACATATACCCATGCTGGGTGAGAGAAATATCTCTGTAAATTGACAACTTTGTATAAAAAAATGGGAAAAGTTGTCTTTTAGAGAGATATTTCTCTCACCCAGCATGGGTATATGTAAAAAGACACCCCAAAACACATTGCCCAACTTCTCCTAAGTACGGCGATACCACATGTGTGACACTTTTTTGCAGCCTAGGTGGGCAAAGGGGCCCACATTCCAAAGAGCACCTTTAGGATTTCACAGGGCATTTTTTACACATTTTGATTTCAAACTACTTCTCACGCTTTAGGTCCCCTAAAATGCCAGGGCAGTATAAATACCCCACGTGTGTTACACTTTTGGGGTCACATGTGGGGTATTTTTTTTTCCGTTCAGCCTCTGGGCTGAAAGAAAAAATTAACGGCACAGATTTCTTCATTCGCATCGATCAATGTGGATGAAAAAATCTCTGCCAAAAAATGTGCAAAAAAAAAAAAAGAGGGGAAAGGCATCTGCCAGGACATAGGAGCTCCGCCCAACATCCAAACCCACTTCAGCTTGTATGCCCTGGCAAACATCAATCGATGTGGATGAATAAATCATTGCCAGAATTATTATTTTTTTTATAAAAAATGTTTGCCAAAGCATATGAACACCACCCCTCAGCTCATAAGCCTCGGCAAACGTATCTTTTTTACTGCAGAGGAGAAATCTCATCTTGAAGCGCCGCATACACCAACTTTGTGTAATCTGACAGCAGCGCAATGCTTCTGTCAGAATGCACATCAGTGCTGCAGCTGGTTGATCGCTTGGTCCACCCAGAAGGTAAAAAAAAAAAAAACAAGCAGCAACACAATAAATTTATTAACATAAACTTTTATAAACTTTATATAACATTTGAAACAGAACATAAACTTTTTTGCTTACCTGTGATTTATTTTTTATTTTTTTACCTTTAGAGGACAAACCTCTCCTTCCCCATGGGACAATGTGCAAAGCGCAAATCGCCCAGAGATGTGGCGAAGTACATTATGCACTTTGTCCCAGGTGAAAGGAGAGGTTTGTGGCAGCTCTGTGTGAAAGGGCCCTAAGACCCCTGTGTGCCTGTCCTGTGTCACGCGATCCCTACACTAATAGTGTACCTGTGTGTGGTACTTGCGGAAACACTCCCCTATGCATAGGGCAGGCTGGTCAGGACAGTCAGGACAAAAAACGGTGGTGTCATGCCTTATTCCAGCCCTGCTACAGACACGACATCTTTTTCTTGGGGAACGCTGAGTTGGGGTACCAGGATAGACACTCGGGAAGTGTCTGTCATGTAGCCGGCTAACTACATCAGGGACTTGGGGCACGGACCCTCCTGGATACAGGAGTTCCGAAATGATCTCTTCCTGGAATTTTAGGAAGGATCCCGTTCTCCCAGCCTTACTGTACAAAACTATTATAGACAGCCAATTGAATTAAATAAATAGACACCTTCTTATACCAGCGTCTGGTGCGGCGGGACACTAAATAGGGAGCCAACATCTGGTCATTGAAGTCCACCCCTCCCATGTGAAGGTTATAGTCGTGGACAGAGAGGGGTTTCACAATGACTCCAGTTGCCCTTTCAATTTGTACTGTTGTGTCTGCGTGAATGGTGGACAGAAGGTAAACGTCCCTCTTGTCCCTCCACTTCACCGCGAGCAGTTCTTGGTCACACAAGGCAGCCCTCTCCCCCCGTGCAAGTCGGGTATTAACGAGCCGTTGGGGGAAGCCCCGGCGACTAGGTCGCGCGGTGCCACAACATTGAATTCCGACTATATGTAAGTGCCGAAAGAGGGCCACGCTTGTGTAAAAATTGTCCACGTATAAGTGGTACTCCTTGTGGAGTAAGGGTGACACCAAGTCCCAGACAATTTTGCCACTGCTCCCCAGGTAGTCAGGACATCCGACCGGCTCCAGTTTTGAGTCTTTTCCCTCACAGACCCTAAAATGATATGTATAGCCTGTGGCCCTTTCACAGAGCTTATACAGTTTGACCCCATACCGGGCGCGCTTGCTGGGGATGTACTGTTTGATGCCAAGGCGCCCGGTAAAATGTACAAGGGACTCGTCTATGCAGATGTTCTGATTGGGGGTATACACATCTGCAAACCTGGTGACAAACGGTCTATGAGGGGCTGAATTTTGTGGAGCCGGTCATAAGCAGGGTGGCCTCTTGGATGACAGGTTTTATTGTCAGTGAAATGCATAAAGCCCATGATGACCTCAAAACCTGCCCTGGACATAGCAGCAGAGAACATGGGCATGTAATGTATTGGGTCTTTAGACCAATAGGAGCGCAATACATTTTTTTTTGTTAGACCCATGCTGAGGATAAGGCCCAAAAATATTTTAAATTCGGAAACTGTGACTGGTTTCCACCGGTAAGGCTGGGCATAGAAGCTTTCCGGATTGGCGGTTATATACTGTGTGGCTTAGCGGTTGGTTTCTGCCACAACTAAGTCATAGAGATCAGAGGTGAAGAACAGCTCAAAAAACTCAGGGGCTGATCCTAAATGAGCTGTCTCCACGCGAACTCCAGACTGGGCGGTGAAAGGGGGCAATACGGGTGCGGCGGAAGCAGGGGATTGCCAATTTGGGTTTGCCAGCACCTCTGGGAGACTAAGGCCTCTTTCAGACGGGCGTTGCGGGAAAATGTGCTGGTGCGTTAAGGGAACACCCGTGATTTTTCCGCGCGAGTGCAAAGCATTGTAATGTGTTTTGCACTCGCGTGAGAAAAATTGCGCATGTTTAGTACCCAAACCCAAACTTCTTCACAGAAGTTCGGGCTTGGGATCGGTGTTCTGTAGATTGTATTATTTTCTGTTATAAGGGAAAATAATAGCATTCTGAATACAGAATGCATAGTAAAATAGCTCTGGAGGGGTTAAAAAATAAATAAATAATAATTTAACTCACCTTAATCCACTTGATCGCGATGCCGGCATCTCCTTCTGTCTCCTTTGCTGAACAGGACCTGTGGTGAGCATTCATTACAGGTAAAGGACCTGTGGTGACGCCACTCCGGTAATCACATGATCCATCACATGATCTTTTACCATGGTGATTGATCATGTGATGACCGGAGTGACGTCACCACAGGTCCTTTACCTGTAATGAATGCTCACCACAGGTCCTGTTCAGCAAAGGAGACAGAAGGAGATGCCGGCATCGCGATCAAGTGGATTAAGGTGAGTTAAATTATTATTTATTTATTTTTTAACCCCTCCAGCGCTATTTTACTATGCATTCTGTATTCAGAATGCTATTATTTTCCCTTATAACCATGTTGTAAGGGAAAATAATAATGATCGGGTCTTCATCCCGATCGTCTCCTAGCAACCGTGCGTGAAAATCACACTGCATCCACACTTGCTTGCGGATGCTTGCGATTTTCACGCAACCCCATTCACTTCTATGGGGCCTGTGTTGCGTGAAAAACGCAGAATATAGAGCATGCTGCGATTTTCAAGCAACGCACAAGTGATGCGTGAAAATCACCGCTCATGTGAACAGCCCCATAGAAATGAATGGGTCGGTATTCAGTGCGGGTGCAATGCGTTCACCTCATGCATCGCATCCGCGCGGAATACTCGCCCGTGTGAAAGGGGCCTAAGGGCTCTACGGGCCTGTGAACGTGGTGGCTGTGACGGGGAAGTTACTGCACGTGCCACCGTACCAGCTTGAACTGCCCTTCTGGTGCTCGCCACTTCACCAGGGAATACGGCAGTGCTGGTAGAAGATCCAGGATGTGCTGCGCTGCTGGTGTATGCCGCACCATAAAAAAGATCAGCGCTAACATAGAAACATAGAAACATAGAATGTGTCGGCAGATAAGAACCATTTGGCCCATCTAGTCTGCCCAATATACTGAATACTATGGATAGCCCCCGGCCCTATCTTATATGAAGGATGGCCTTATGCCTATCCCATGCATGCTTAAACCCCTTCACTGTATTTGCAGCTACCACTTCTGCAGGAAGGCTATTCCATGCATCCACTACTCTCTCAGTAAAGTAATACTTCCTTATATTACTTTTAAACCTTTGCCCCTCTAATTTAAAACTGTGTCCTCTTGTGGTAGTTTTTCTTCTTTTAAATATGCTCTCTTCCTTTACCGAGTTGATTCCCTTTATGTATTTAAAAGTTTCTATCATATCCCCTCTGTCTCTTCTTTCTTCCAAGCTATACATATTAAGGTCCTTTAACCTTTCCTGGTAAGTTTTATCCTGCAATCCATGTACTAGTTTAGTAGCTCTTCTCTGAACTCTCTCTAGAGTATCTATATCCTTCTGGAGATATGGCCTCCAGTACTGCGCACAATACTCCAAGTCAGGTCTCACCAGTGTTCTGTACAGCGGCATAAGCACTTCACTCTTTCTACTGCTTATACCTCTCCCTATACATCCAAGCATTCTGCTGGCATTTCGTGCTGCTCTATTACATTGTCTTCCCACCTTTAAGTCTTCTGAAATAATTACTCCTAAATCCCTTTCCTCAGATACTGAGGTCAGGACTGTGTCAAATATTCTATATTCTGCCCTTGGGTTTTTACGCCCCAGGTGCATTATCTTGCACTTATCCACATTAAATTTCAGTTTCCAGAGTTCTGACCATTCTTCTAGTTTTCCTAAATCCTTTTCCATTTGGCGTTTCCCTCCAGGAACATCAACCCTGTTACATATCTTTGTGTCATCAGCAAAAAGACAAACCTTACCAGCGAGGCCTTTTGCAATATCACTTATGAAGATATTAAACAAAATCGGTCCCAGTACAGATCCCTGTGGAACCCCACTGGTAACATTACCTTGTTTTGAATGTTCTCCATTGACTACAACCCTCTGTTGTCTGTCACTCAGCCACTGCCTAATCCACTCAACAATATGGGAGTCCATGCTCAATGACTGCAGTTTATTGATAAGTCTTCTATGTGGGACAGTGTCAAAAGCCTTACTAAAATCTAGATATGCGATGTCTACTGCACCTCCACCGTCTATTATTTTATTCACCCAGTCAAAAAAATCTATAAGATTTGTTTGACATGATCTCCCTGAAGTAAACCCATGTTGTTTTTCATCTTGCAATCCATGGGATTTTAGATGTTCCACAATCCTGTCCTTTAATAGGGTTTCCATTAATTTGCCTACTATTGATGTCAGACTCACTGGTCTATAGTTGCTCGATTCCTCCCTACTACCTTTCTTGTGAATGGGCACGACATTTGCCAATTTCCAATCTTCCGGGACGACTCCTGTTACTAATGATTGGTTAAATAAACCTGCTGCACCACTCTGCTGCAAATGAGGCTCATCACGCGGGGTATGCAGAACACTGACATGGGGTCGGGTACGCCTGACCATAGCAGGGACCTCAACCTCGTCATCTTCACTAGCGGTTAGAGTGCCACTGCTGTCTACAGGTTCATATTCTAAACCACTGGATTCAGCGGGTGAGGCGTCCCCATCGCTTTCATCCATCAGGGCCAGAATCCTGTAGGCCTCTTCAGCGGAATACCCCTTTGACATTTTGGGCTAACTAAATTTAGGGGGTATTCCTCTGAGACTACCCAGGAAAAAAAGCACACCTGCCTAGTAAAAAGGAGTGCTTGCGAAGTAAAGCTGCGATCGCTAATAAAGATGGGGGGGGCGGACTGAACGCAAGTGTGCGCACAAGATGAGGCCTGATCGGGCGAACACTGCGTTTTTTGTAGAGCCTAAGGTAACCCTAATGTACTGATATAGATCTGATTGCGATCAGTCTTGATCACTTACAGATACTATATAGTACTAGTGTTGATTATCCACAGCGATGACGCTAATCAGCGACTAATCAGTGACTGCGGTGCGGTGGGCTGGGCGCTAACTACCTAACAAGTAGCTAAGTAACTGGCGGTGATAAGGGACCCTTACAGGGGGGTGATCAATGACAGGGGGGTGACAGGGGGGTGATCAGGGATTAATAAGGGGTTAATAAATGACAGGGGGGGGGTGTAATGTGTGTGTGGTGATTGGTGCTACTTACAGAGCTGATTGTGTCCTCTGGTGGTCGATCCAAGCAAAAGGGACCACCAGAGGAGCAGGTAGCAGGTATATCAGATGCTATTTACAAAATAGCGTCTGACATACCTATTTGATTGGTTATTTTAAAAATCTACAGCCAGCCAGCCAATGATCAGCGCTGCAGACTGTAGTTCAACTTGTTTACTGTGCGATCCTGTGAACAGGAAATCTTGGGTCTCACGAGATGATGCCAATAGGCGTCGCTGAGACCTGAGAGCGCCGCCGTCCTGATGCCTATCGGCGTTAGTGTGACGGGAAGTGGTTAACTAAGGCCCCAGTCCCAGCTGAAGAAAAACAGCACCAAAGCATGATGCTGCCACCACCATGCTTCACTGTGGGTATGGTGTTCTTTTGGTGATGTGCAGTGTTGTTTTTGCGCCAAACATATGTTTTGGAATTATGGCAAAAAAGTTCATCCTTGGTTTTATCAGACCTTTTCCCACATGCTTTTGGGAGACCTTAGATGTGTTTTTGCAAAATGTAGCCTAGCTTGGATGTTTTTCTTCGTAAGAAAAGGCTTTCGTCTTGCCACTCTACCCCATAGCCCAGACATATGAAGAATACGGGAGATTGTTGTCACATGTACCACACAGCCAGTACTTGCCAGATATTCCTGCAGCTCCTTTAATGTTGCTGTAGGCCTCTTGGTAGCCTCCCAGACCAGTTTTCTTCTCGTCTCTTCATCAATTTTGGAGGGACGTCCAGTTCTTGGTAATGTCACTGTTGTGCTATATTTTGTCCACTTGATGATGACTGTCTTCACTGTGTTCCATGGTATATCTAATGCCTTGGAAATTCTTTTGTACCCTTCTCCTGACTGATACCTTTTAACAATGAGATCCCTCTGATGCTTTGGAAGCTCTCTGTGGACCATGGCTTTTGCTGTGGGATGCGACCAAGAAATTTTCAGGAAAGACCAACTAGAGCAGCTGAACTTTATTTGGGGTTAATCAGAGGCACTTTAAATGATGGCAGGTGTATGCTGACTCCTATTTAACATGAATTTGAATGTGATTGCGTAATTCTGAACACAGCTACATCCCTAGTTATAAAAGGTTGTGCTCACTTATGCAACCACATTATTTATATATTTATTTTTCTCCTAAAAGATTTCAGTTTGTTTTTCAATTGAGTGGTACAGTTTATAGGTCACATTAAAGGTGGAAAAAGTTCTGAAATGATTTATCTTTGTCTCATTTTTTTACAGCACAGAAACCTGACATTTTAACAGGGGTGTGTAGACTTTTTATATCCACTTTATATCAAAATGACTGATGCAAAATAGATAACCCACTTTAAAAATGGTGTCAGTTTGCGTACTTAAAAAATAAAAGCTATAGATTGAAAACAAAATGATTTATTTTGTAATTTTTGCAATTTTTCAAAATGAAAACTAAAAATAAAACAAATTCTCTAAAAAACAAAGGTGTCATGTAAAAACGTTTCCAACTTTATTTTGTCAGGCCAACAAATAGAAAAATTGTTTGCACTAAATCATGAGAAAGTATCTGGTCATTAAGGTCTTTTCAGGCCTGGCCTTTAAATGGTTAAATAGCACTTTCTTCATAGCAGGAGGGGACGCGGCTTGCAGGTTAGGTCGGACAAGAGGTTTTCCTCTGCTATAACAGTCTATATTTCTATCATTACTGTCTAATTCACAGACCATGTGTTCTGGTCCCTAGACATTGTATTCTGTCACTTGTCGGAGGACTCTGAGATCAGAAGAGCAGTACAGGGCAATGAATTTCTTACGCAGCAGTCAAAAAGGGTTAAGAGCCACTGTTCCAGGACCCTGACCCCATCTATCTCTGGCTACCTATGTGCCCATGATTAATTCATCTCATTCACTTGAAAGGTTGCTTCCTCCTTCTGTCCTTGTCAAGGGATGTCCCCACTGAGGTTAGAAGATTTCTTGCTTTAAGATGTTTATGAGGTTCCACTTAGAGGATGCAATTGCAATTGCACAATAAATATTATTTATTGCATGGAGCTTGGTGCATTTATTTCCAGTGGGAATAGGCACTGCTGGCCTGTTTGTTGGAGGTTACTAAGTTCATTCTGCATTGCTCTCTCTCTCTTTCAGTGGAAGGGATATGGCTGGACTGGGGCCCGTGGGAAAGATGCTCTGTAACATGTTCAAACGGAACCCAACAAAGGAAAAGAGAGTGCAGCAACACAAGCCAAGCAGGCGGAGAGTGCAGGGGGCAGCAAACAGACACCAGGGAGTGCAGTAATCCCAATTGCCCAGGTAATTGAAGACCGGCGGATGGACAGACCAGTGTACCTGTTTCTATGCTTGTTTACCTGTTTAATTGGTGCCATAAAGGGCATTTTTTTTATAAAATGAAGTCTGCCCATTATAAATCTTTTGCATAATATTTTTGAGTAGAAAAGGTGGTCTTCATCATGGAAGCAGCAGAATTAGGGCCAGTACATTTTCAGCGTTATTCCTACTAAAAATGTGATGATACACAATCCGTCCTGAAGTTTTTCCGTTATTACTACTAGTATGCCCGCTGTTGACTTAGCAGGTAGTTCATATCTGATCATCTAGCCTATTTTTTTTTTTTAAATCTCTTTATAGCCTTTTCTTCTATCTTTATCTCTGCCATCTTTCTCTGATTACAGAACCCAACATTAACTGCTCTCTCATCCCACATTATGTGCATCTGGCTCTGTGCCTCATTCTGTTACATGCCATCCAGGTTTTCAGAACTATTTTCAGATATGCTGTTTTTCTTTACTACAGTAGTTTTATTCATTCACACCCTTTTTTTTTTAAATGTGCTTTTAACTAGTGTTTTAGGTAGAGGAACTCTATATTTTCCACACTACACATCACTTACCTTACCTCCATTTTTTGGCCTCTATCTATACCTTTTTACTGTAGCTTCAAACATTCCTTGGATTTTTTTCTTTACACCTCATACTTTGGTCTTATTTCTCTTTACTCACTCCTTATTTCCTAATTTATGCTCCCTTTTATTCTTTTTTTTTGTCATCTCTCCATATTTTGCTACATTCTCTAATCTTTCACCTCTTACCCTTTTTAACTTTCCTCTGCCCCTTCCCCTCTTTTTATACCCTTTTGTGTTCCTTTTTCTTTATACTTTCCTCTGATTCCTGCCCCTTCACACTCTCTAGGGGATGGAAAATGGGGCCCGTGGAATCATTGGAGCTTGTGCTCCAAAACATGTGACAGTGGCTGGCAGCGACGCTACCGGATGTGTCAGGGAACAGGATTACAAGGATATCCATGCGAGGGCTCCGGGGACGAGGTCAGGACGTGCAGTGAAAAGAAATGCCCAGGTATCCACCCAATCTCCTGTGTGTGCTGAGTGGAGGTGCCAATTTTAACCCATTTAGGGCTTACCTCCTTCTGAGTGAAATAGGCATATCATAAAACATACTCAAATATTTGTATATATGTACAATACACCCATGCCTTACATGACAGGTGATCAAATATTGAATTAAAAAAGTCTACACACCCCTGTTAAAATGCTATTTTTTTGTCATGTAAAAAATCAGACCAAGAAGAATTATTTCAGAACTTTTTACCACCTTAAATGCCACCTATAATCTGTACAATTCATTTGAAAAACAAACTGAAATCTTACAGGGGGAATAAATAAGAATAAAGAACTAAATGTGGTTGCATAAATATGCAGATCCTTAAACTAATGCTTTTTTGAAGTAACCTTTGAATTTATGACAGCATTCAGTATTTTAGGGTAGGAATCTATCAGCATGGCACTTCTAGAGTTGTCAATCTTTGCCCACTCTCTCTTGCTAAAGCGCTCTAAATCTGTCAGATTGAGAGGGCATCTCCTGTACACAGCCCTCTTCAGGTCAACCCACAAATTTTCAATTGGATTCAGGTCTGGGCTCTGGCTGGGCCATTCCAAAACCCAAAAATCTTCTGGCAAAGCCATTTAAAAAATAATAATTTATGTGGAGGTATGCCTTCCATTCTTGTCATGCTGAAAGGTGAAATTCCTCTTCATCCTTAGCTGTTTAGTAGAGACCTGAAGGTTTTGTGCCGAAATTGACTGATATTTGGAACTGTTCGTAATTCCCTCCACCTTGACTAAGACCCCAGTTCCAGCTGCAGAAAAATAGCCCCATGGCATAATGCTGCCTCCACCATGTTTCACTGTGGGTATGGTGTTCTTTTGGTGATACGAAGTGTTGGCTTTGCTGCAAACATACCTTTTGGAATTATGACCGAAATGTTCAATCTTGGTCTTATCAGACCATAACACGTTTTCCCACATGCTTTTGGTAGACTTGATGTAGGTTTTGGCAAAAAAAATTCAGGGTTGGATTTTTTCTTTGTAAGGATAGGGCTTCCATCTTGCCAACCTACCCCATAGCCCAGACATAAGAAGAATATGTCACATGCAGTACACAACCAGGACTTGCCAGAAATTCCTGCAGCTCCCACTTGGCAGCCTCCCGGACCAATTTTCTACTTGTTTTATAATCCAGTTCTTGGGATTGTCACTATTGTGCCAAATTTTATCCACTTCTTGTTGACTGTCTTTTCTGAGTTTTTGTACTCTTTTCCTAACTAATATGTTTCAAGAATAAGATCGCTTTGATGTGATGTAAACTGTTTATAGACCATGGCTTTTGCTATAAAATGCAACTAAGGAAATGTCAGAAAAATCCTGGTAGAACAGGGTTAATATGGGGTTAATCAGATTCACTTTAAATGATGACAGCTGTGTACTGACTACAATTAAACACAATTTAAAGGCTAATTCTGAACACAACCACCTCCCCAATTATAACAGGGTGTTCACACTTATGCAACCACATGACTTTGGTTTTGTTATTTTTATTCCCCCCTCTAAATTATTTCAGCGTGTTTTTTAATAGAATTATTATGGGTCACATTGAAGGTGGAAATTAAAGGTGTATTCCCATCTCAGACAATGGCGGCATATTGCTAGGATATGCCCCCATTGTCTGATAGATGTGGGTCCCATCTCTGGGACCAACACCTACATCGAGAACGGATCCCTGAAAGTTGTGGAGGGTGCAGTGCATATGCTCAGCTGCCCTCCATCCATTTCTATGGGGCCAACGAAAATAGCCGAGCGCTGGCTCGGCTATTTCTGTCGGCCCCATAGAAATGAATGGAAGCGTCAGCCGCGCATGCGCGGTGCCCTCCCATTTACTTCTAAGGGGAGAGTGAGTAGCGGTTGCCGGACCCCAGAAAACCCGGGGTTCTACGACCACTACCTTCCCCGCTCTGTTCTTGATGTAGGTGCGGGTCCCAGAGGTGGGACCCGCACCTATCAGACAATAAAGGCATATCCTAGAAATATCTCAGATGGGATTACCCCTTTAAATCTGAAATAATTTGTCTTGGTCACATTTTTTATATGACTAAATTCTGGCATTTTAACAGGGGTGTGTGTACTTTTTATATACACTGTACATATGTTTTTCTGTGCATAGGTAAATGGGTACTAGGTTTCTTCAAAAATTTTAATCCTTATGCAGAACTTTGCAAAAATATTAATTTGTCAAAATTTGTGCTACTGAAATATAATTGATTATTGTGTTTGTAACCCCCAATACATATAGCGGGTTATAAAATTGAAAGATTGTTATGTTGGATTCCAGTAGCTTTAAGGAACTTTTATTCAGTAAGGCCCTGAATAACTTCGCCATAATGGCAAGCAATTTTTCTTTTGATATGACTGGAAATCAAATTTGGCAAAGTTTAAAAAAATTAAATAGCAGCCAATGGTTGAGTTCATGAACCACTTCACAGTTGCTATATACGCTACTGCATGATGGTATTATTTTTTACTGGTCGTTCCGACTCTTGTAGAAATAGTTACAATATTTATATATGTAATTTATTGTTGAATTAGCATAGAAATTACTTTGTGCATGCCTGGCGTTACATATGGCAGATGGTAGGTTTTAGATACATAATACAGCAGATGGTAGTTTTAGGTACATAATATACCACTTAAAATATGCTAAATTATATTCACAATTGTTACATTTTGAAAGCTTCAGCTAGAACATGGACGTATCATATTGAAACAATATGCATAAAAGGAACCTTATAATCACACCTGAAATAGTGCATACACTTCCTCTGCCCTTAATCACTAAGAAGAATTCTGTTTTGCCAGTCTGATGTTTTATCTTATAACTTTATAGCTCTTAGAATTGAAAGTCTTAACTTATAAGGTTCATATTTTCAATGTCATACACTTAAGGGTTTGTCCCAAAATGCTAGTTCCTGAGACAGTGTTTATGAGTCCACTATAGAATGAATTGTCAAGTTGAGGTGGCACACACACTCTTCTGTACTCCTCCGGCCTTTTCCTTGCTTTGTATCCCATCTTGACTGCAATTTTTGTTCACCACCACCTCTACACCTCCAAAACCAGGCCTCTTACACCTCTCGTCTTATTCTCCACATGCTCTGTCTGCTTTTGTTTCTTTTTTCCTTTCTTGTCCTCCTTTCATCCTCTCAGCATGCCAGCTTCCTCAGTGGGCTTTTGCTCACAGGCTAGTGGGCTTACTAAAAGCAATGATTGTTCTTGTTTCATGGGAAGGTCACAGCTTTCTATTTACACATATTACTCCAACTACTGTGAGGTCAACAAAGAAAGGTCATGCCATCACACTCTGCTTAGTATCCTTGGGCAGATCACAAGGTGTATAACATGACTGGAAGCTGTGAGATCTCATCTTCAGCCTTTAAAAGATCTGTGAAGTAAGGGTGGGCTGGGCAGGTAGGTCTTAGTTGACTTTATAACCGGTTATTTCATGATAGCACTTTCCTTCTTCACAGCATTACACGAAATGTGTAAAGATGAGTATGTCTCATCTATGACCTGGAAGAAAACAGCTGCAGGCGAAATTGTGTACAACAAGTGTCCTCCAAATGCCACAGGTCAGTTGCACTTGATCACACCTTGTCAAAACCTGGCTGTATTTTTCCAGTCTTGTCTGTTTTATTTGAATGTTCTATTGTTTCTCCTAGGTTTATTTTACTTTAATCCACCTTTTTACTTGTAGTTTTGTTTAAGGCTACATTTTTCTCATTTGTTTTCTTCCCGATAAGGTTTTTTTGTTCCACCTTCTGCCATCTCTGACTTTTTGTCTCTCAGTGTGTGCTCTCTCTTCTTGCTTAACTTAGTGATCTCTATATCTTCTTGCAGGATCAGCAAGTCGTCGCTGTCTGCTCAGTCCCCAGGGTGTTGCCTACTGGAGTTCTCCGAGTTTTGCCCGTTGCGTTTCCCATGACTACAGATATCTTCATCTTTCAGTAATTACAAGTTCTTCTTACTTTACCACATTATTTGCATGTCATTTATTTACAAGAAACCAGAATTCTGTATGCCAGTCTGTCATTATTAACTTAGCTTGGCATCGGCTTACAAGATGAAGCTCTTTGCAGACAGAATGCTTGCCACTGTTGAGACTACACACAGGGCAGATGCACTATTTGTTTGATCAAGTGTGTGAAACATTTGGTTGATTTTAATGTCTCAGGATGATTTGGTGCTTTCATTTTAGTGGATTATATCAGTAGGCAATGGCGTATCTCTTCATTTCAGTCTTATTTTTTTAGATTAAATATCAAATGGTTCACAGTGATTTTGGAGGAGGACATCTTGTTGATGTATAATGAATATTGTGCATAAATTATTCCTTGGCTTAAGTACAAGTATATCTCTAAGCTGAGAGTGGGGAGAGTTTGAGTAACCAAACAAATGACAGAAAACTTTAAGGGTACGTTCAGGTTTGTGGAAAAAAAATTATTGACACAGATTTTGCTGCAAATTGGTAGTAAATCTGCGGCAAAATCAGTTTCCTGCTGATTTCAACAAAGCTGAAATTACCCAAAGTATTGTACTTCATTATAAATTGTTGATGCGTAATGCTCTGAACATCTGACATATCCTCATAGAAAATGTGGTAAATAAAAACTACAGAAAAACATTGATAACAATTTTCTTACACCCACCTTCTAAATGTTCTAATGCTCCCATGCTGTCGCTTCGATTCTTGCTACTTTGATCATGGCCTGCAGCTGTCGCCTGCTATTCATGCACTTGTGACTGCTGAGGTCAGTTATTGGCTGCAGTGGCTACATACATGATGAATGTCATATGAACACTGCAGGTTCAGTGGGGATCGGAGTGGCAGAGACTGGAGCAGCAGTGTGGGACATTTAAAAGAAGAGTGTAATTTTCTTTTCATTTTCTTTTCTGTTCTCTGCCTCTTAAAAAAATAAATAAATCTTGGACAATCCTTTAAAACCCCAAGAGTATCTTGTTGCCATCTAAGGATCAAGTGTAATTCCGCCTTTTACAGACATTACCATATGGGTGTGTAAACAATTTATGTAACCTTGGAGAAGATAAGCAGGAATGGGCAAAATCCAGCTCATGTCCATGACTTTATCTCCCAAAAGAACAAATGATTTGGAATTCCTAAATTTAATGTGCTTGATGATGCCAGAGTCAGCACACCCACAACACATGCAGTAAGATGAGTGTCGAGACCCGTTTGTCACAGCCAGACAGCTGAGAAGCTTCTCAGATCCTCCTCCTTGAATTTCTTTGTTTTGGTTTAGTTTCTCATCTCGTTAGTCTATCTCAGCTGTCATGCAGTTAGACTGATCGCTACCCTTTAAGTTCCTCCCCATAATGCAGTAGTGTGCGGCTGATACAACTTCCTGGAGTGTGTGTGCGCATGCTGTTCCCAGTTCCCTGTTCCCAGTCGTCAGTCGTCATTCGTCTGCAAGATAAGTGCTGTTTATGTATTTATGATTTTGTCTTTTCTGGATCCAGGTGACCCTGACTCCCTCCGTGTCAGTGTAGGGAGCCGGTGGTCGTGTCCCTTCACTATTGTAGGGTCTTCAGGTAATAGATAGCCGAGGAACGTGGATATGCGGCCATCCACCTTTGGGGTGTTCGCATAGGCTGAGCAGTGAGGGAGAGCGGCAGGTCTATTGCAGGGGTCTCCCTTTGTTCCTTAGTTGTGGATCCAGAGAGACATTGTTTATATGGTATTGTCTTGTTTCCTGTACACCATCCGTGACATTATCAGCCGCCAAAACCGTCTCAAGCATGGATCCGGTTTCACTTTTGGCTGAACGCTTTCAGGGTCTTTCTTTGGAGGTAGCTGATCTCCGTAAGACTTTTTCTCAGTTTCAAGTGACCGGTTCAGCTTGCGTTCATGGAGTTTGTGCTGAGCCTAAGATCTCGCTCCCGGATACGTTCTCCGGGGGTAGTGAGAATTTTGTGCGTTTTAGAGAGGCTTGCAAACTCCATTTTCGCCTTCTTCCCCATTCTTCTGGTGATGAAGAACAGAGGGTGGGGATCATTATATCGCTGCTCAGGCGTAACGCTCAGTCCTGGGCCTTTTCGCTGCCGGAGGGGGCACGGCCCCTTCGTTCAGTGGATGAATTCTTTTTAGCCCTGGGTCAGATATATGATGATCCGGATCGTATTGCTCTGGCTGAGTCTAGACTACGTCTGTTATGCCAGGGTAAACAATCTGCAGAGATATACTGTTCAGAATTTCGGAGATGGGCAGCAGATACGGGTTGGAATGATGCTGCACTCCGAAGTCAATTTTGCTATGGTCTTTCAGAGGGATTGAAAGATGCATTTGCCTTTCATGAAAGACCTACCTCCTTGGATTCTGCTATGTCTCAGGCTGTTCGTATTGACAGGCGTCTTAGAGAGAGAGGAGAGATCTCTCCTTCCTGTCATACTCAGTCCCGGGACAGTGCAGCGGTCTCATTCTGTGCACAGGGGTCTCAGTCGCTGTCAGCCCCTTCTGAGCAGGAGTCCATGCAGCTGGGGTTTATTGCCTCTGACAATAGAAGATTCAGCCCGCAGGGGAGGGTTTGTTTTTGTTGTGGAGGTATAAATCATCTGGCAAATGTTTGTCCCTCTAGGAGATTCAGGCAGTTTTCTGGGAGTAATAAAGAGACAAAAAGGAAAAAATCTTTTAAAAATGTTCCGTCTGTTACTATTGGCAGGGTTGAGGCGGAAATTGAAGGTTTTCCATTTGCTTGTAGTTCCCGTTTTGTCCTGCCTGCTAGGGTGGCGCTAGAGAGCAAGAGCATTTTTTGTGAGATTTTTGTGGATAGTGGAGCAGCTGTCAACCTCATTGATAATCAATTTGCAATAACTCATGGTTTCCAGGTATGCACTTCTGGAAAGGATATTCCTGTTTTTGCTATTGATTCAGCTCCACTTTCTCAGAAATCATTAAAGGGTATAGTTCACAATATCCGTTTAATTGTGAGTGATGCTCATGTTGAGGATGTGTCATGTTTCGTCCTTAGCGGTTTGCCTACTCCTCTAGTGTTGGGGCTACCCTGGCTCACTAAACATAACCCCACCATTGATTGGCAAGCGAGGCAAATAAATGGTTGGAGTAACTTTTGCAGAGAGAATTGCCTCATAACATCTGTTTCTGAGGTTTCTACTAAGACTGTACCACCTTTCCTCTCTGAATTTTTGGATGTCTTCTCTGAGAGTGGAGTTAAGGGTTTGTCTCCGCACAGGGAGTATGATTGCCCTATTAATCTCATCCCAGGCGCCAAGCTGCCTAAATCTCGTTTATACAATCTCTCCCAACCTGAGAGGGTCGCTATGCGGGCTTATATCTCTGAGAGTCTGAGAAAAGGACACATACGACCCTCGAAGTCACCTGTTGCCGCTGGTTTTTTCTTTGTTAAGAAAAAAGATGGTTCTTTAAGACCTTGTCTGGATTTCAGGGAGCTGAACAGTATCACTATTCGTGATCCTTATCCGCTTCCTCTGATCCCGGACCTGTTTAACCAGGTTGCTGGGGCTAAAGTCTTTTCCAAATTAGACCTAAGAGGGGCATACAACCTGGTTAGGGTCAGAGAAGGAGACGAATGGAAGACGGCTTTCAATACCCCTGAGGGCCATTTTGAGAATTTGGTTATGCCTTTTGGTTTGATGAATGCCCCAGCCGTTTTTCAGCATTTCGTCAACAGCATTTTTTATCATTTAATGGGAAAATTTGTATTAGTGTATTTGGATGACATTTTGATTTTTTCTCCTGATTTCAAGACTCATAAGGAACACTTACGTCAGGTCTTGCTCATCCTGCGGGAGAATAAATTATACGCGAAACTGGAAAAATGTGTGTTTGCGGTTCCAGAAATCCAATTTCTGGGGTTTCTTGTCTCCGCTTCTGGTTTTCGCATGGACCCCGAGAAGGTCCGCGCTGTGCTTGAGTGGGAGCTTCCTGAGAATCAGAAGGCGCTGATGCGTTTTTTGGGCTTTGCCAATTATTACAGGAAATTTATTTTGAATTATTCCTCTGTTGTTAAACCACTCACTGATATGACCAGAAAGGGGGTAGATTTTTCTTCCTGGTCGGTAGAGGCGCGTAAGGCCTTTTCTAATATCAAGGAGAGTTTTGCTTCCGCTCCCATCCTAGTACAACCTGATATTTCGTTACCCTTCATAGTTGAGGTTGATGCTTCTGAGGTAGGGGTGGGTGCGGTCTTGTCTCAGGGTTCCTCTCCTGCCAAATGGCAACCGTGTGCCTTTTTCTCAAAGAAACTCTCCTCCGCAGAGAGAAATTATGATGTGGGAGATAGGGAATTGTTGGCCATCAAGTTGGCTTTTGAGGAATGGCGCCATTGGCTAGAGGGAGCCAGACACCCTATTACCGTGTTTACTGACCATAAAAATCTGGCCTACTTGGAGTCAGCCAAGCGTCTGAACCCGAGACAGGCCAGATGGTCTTTGTTCTTTTCAAGGTTTAATTTTGTTGTTACGTTCCGCCCTGGGGTTAAGAATGTGAAGGCAGATGCCCTGTCACGTTGTTTTCCGGGACGTGGGAATTTTGAAGACCCGGGTCCCATTTTGGCTGAAGGTGTGGTGGTCTCTGCTCTTTTTCCTGAATTGGAGGCAGAGGTGCAGGCAGCCCAGTCAGAAGCTCCTGATCTTTGTCCTCCTGGGAGGTTGTTTGTGCCTCTCGCTTTGAGACACAAGATTTTTAAAGAACACCACGACACGGTCCTTGCTGGGCACCCGGGGGCAAGAGCCACACTGGATCTCATCGCTCGGAGATTCTGGTGGCCTGCGCTTCGTAAGTCGGTTGAGGGTTTTGTGGCAGCTTGCGAGACTTGCGCTCGTGCCAAGGTTCCTCATTCACGGCCATCAGGTCCTCTCCTTCCTTTGCCCATTCCTTCCCGTCCTTGGACACATCTGTCCATGGACTTCATAACGGACTTGCCTCGTTCCTCGGGGAAGTCTGTGATTCTGGTGGTGGTGGACCGTTTTAGCAAAATGGTGCATTTTATCCCTTTTCCTGGTTTGCCCAATGCTAAGACGCTGGCGCAGGCATTTATTGACCACATTGTCAAATTGCATGGGATTCCTTCAGACATAGTCTCTGATAGGGGCACGCAGTTTGTTTCCAGATTCTGGAAGGCTTTCTGTTCTCGCTTGGGGGTTCGGTTGTCATTCTCTTCTGCTTTCCATCCGCAGTCGAATGGCCAGACAGAGCGCGTCAATCAGAATCTGGAGACATATCTGCGCTGTTTTGTGGCGGAGAATCAGGAGGATTGGTGTTCTTTTTTGTCCCTTGCTGAGTTTGCTTTAAATAACCGTCGTCAGGAGTCCTCTGATAAGTCACCATTTTTTGGTGCATATGGGTTCCATCCGCAGTTTGGGACTTTCTCGGGAGAGGGCTCTTCTGGTTTGCCTGATGAGGACAGATTCTCCTCGTCTTTGTCATCTATTTGGCAAAAGATTCAGGATAATCTAAAGAGCATGAGTGAGAGATATAAGCGTGTGGCGGATAAGAGACGTGTGCCTGGTCCGGACCTGAATGTTGGTGATCTGGTGTGGTTGTCTACCAAGAATATCAAATTGAAGGTTCCCTCCTGGAAGTTGGGTCCTAGGTTTATTGGGCCTTACAAGATCCTGTCTGTCATCAATCCTGTTGCCTACCGTCTTGATCTTCCTCAGACTTGGAAGATCCATAATGTTTTTCATAAGTCCTTATTGAAACCTTATGTTCAACCTATTGTACCCTCGCCTTTGCCTCCTCCTCCGATTATGGTTGATGGAAATCTTGAATTTCAGGTCTCTAGGATTGTGGATTCTCGTCTTGTCCGCGGTTCCCTCCAGTACCTCGTTCATTGGGAGGGTTATGGTCCTGAGGAGAGGATGTGGGTCCCAGTGACGGACATTAAGGCCTCTCGTCTCATCAGGGCTTTCCATAGGTCCCATCCTGAGAAGGTGGGCCCTGAGTATCCGGAGTCCACTCCTAGAGGGAGGGGTACTGTCACAGCCAGACAGCTGAGAAGCGCTCACAGGAGCTTCTCAGATCCTCCTTCTTGAATTTCTTTGTTTTGGTTTAGTTTCTCATCTCGTTAGTCTATCTCAGCTGTCATGCAGTTAGACTGATCGCTACCCTTTAAGTTCCTCCCCATAATGCAGTAGTGTGCGGCTGATACAACTTCCTGGAGTGTGTGTGCGCATGCTGTTCCCATTTCCCAGTTCCCTGTTCCCAGTCGTCAGTCGTCATTTGTCTGCAAGATAAGTGCTGTTTATGTATTTATGATTTTGTCTTTTCTGGATCCAGGTGACCCTGACTCCCTCCGTGTCAGTGTAGGGAGCCGGTGGTCGTGTCCCTTCACTATTGTAGGGTCTTCAGGTAATAGATAGCCGAGGAACGTGGATATGCGGCCATCCACCTTTGGGGTGTTCGCATAGGCTGAGCAGTGAGGGAGAGCGGCAGGTCTATTGCAGGGGTCTCCCTTTGTTCCTTAGTTGTGGATCCAGAGAGACATTGTTTATATGGTATTGTCTTGTTTCCTGTACACCATCCGTGACACCGTTACGACAAAATTTCCGTAACTCATCTTACTTTATTGAGCATTGTAACAATTCATTTATGTACCAATTTGCACTACTTTCGGCTTTATTTCGGCCGTAATGACCTTATGCACTGACACCATGAGTTTATTTCCTCTGTTACGCTGTTCATTCTACCTTACTTTGATATAAACACAATTTTGAAAAGAAAAGAAAGATGGTCAGCAGCTTCCGATAAATTTAGATGACTTTGCTTTTCTGCCTATGGACTCCTTGAGCTGTTACTTTAGTAGGCACACTTTTCTAGTGCTAGTATAATACCTACAAAGATAGTGAGTATTAACACCCAAACGTGGATCGGAACATAACATATAAAGGACAGCAATAGTACATGCTTAAAGTGTAACTGTCATTTTCATTTTATTTTAGTAATGTATAGGGACAGTGATTCTGACCATTTTAGTAATGTACTTTAATTACTGAAATTGTACATTTCTGTTAGAAAAATAGCTGTAAAGTGACCCATTTTGAGCCCTAGCAACGCTCCTCTGTCTTCTTTTTACATAACTGTGGAGACATGCTGTACACTGACTGTGTTATGTAAACAGAGGACAGAGCAGCATTGCTAAGGCTCAAAATGGGTGACTTTACAGCTATTTTTCTAACAGAAATGTACGATTTCAGTAATTAAAGTATATGACAAAAATAGTCAGTATCACTACCCCTATACATTACAAAAATAAAAAAAGAATCACAGTTACAAGATGGCAACAAGATGTCGACCCCCCCAAATGAAGCCTCAAGTTAAACCTCACAGGGAGGTAGAAGCCATCCCTTTGGTCTTCCTCCTTACAGTATATTATGAAATGGCATGTTGTATGACTCATGATGCCGATGATGCCATATCCCAGAGTTGCTTTACTGGATTGAGATCTAGTAACTGTACAAGTCACTAACCTAAAAACAACATAAATTAATTGTGATGTTTGTGGTATCCCAGTCAGATGGGACATGCTATGTGGCATGTCATTTTTTCTTGTTTAAAGAAGCAAGTTAAAGATATATAAACTATGCAATAAAGGGAGAACATGATTAGCAACATCTCGAGTAAGCTGTAGTAAAATGTATGCTTACATTCTTGTACTGTACACCTTTTTCTTTTCATTTATATTTTTATTACATTTTTAACAACACGCAAAAAAACTAAACAGAGGAGATACATGTGCCACATTAGTAATATCATTAAAGGGGCTGTCTCATCTCGCTGTTACTAAGGCGAGATGAGACACAGTTTTGACCACCTCTCAGACAGGAAACAGCAGAGTGCTCTGGCGCTCCACTGCTTCAGTAGCTCTCATTGCCGCGCATGAGAGCTACTGAAACAGCGTAGCACAGCAAGCTATGTTGTTTCTGAGTTAGGGAGACAGTATAGCTTACTGTGCTACGTTATTTCAGTACAGCAATGAGAGCTACTGAAGCAGTGGAGTGCCAGAGCACTCTGCTGTTTCCCAGCTGGCTGGTGGTCAATAGGGTGTCTCAGCTCACCTTAGCAACGGTGAGATGAAACAACCCCTTTAAGAACAAAGGAACATTTCAATTAGATAATTTTTCACAATAGGATGAAGAATGTAGTGCTGCAGAAGATAAGAGCTGTGAACGCAATGGTGGTCATTTATTAAGACTGGCGTTTTAGACGTTGTTCTTAATAACCCCTAAAACCGAAATTATGAAGAGGCGCTGGCCTCTATATAGCTTCAGCATATCCAGCAACAGTCCAAATTTAAGCCAGGCTCCTTGCTAGCTTACATTTAGACCATGTTTTACTTCTAAAACAGGGGTAGAAAATGATGAATAGGACGGGCCTGTCGGGCGGTCCCCTTCTTCTTCCATGCCATGCCCACTTTTTTAGACCAGGTGTGAGCAGGGAAAAGTCACAAATCAGGGCCAGAAATACGCCTAATGTATTCTAATGTAGGTGTATTTCTGGATGGTAAATGAACCCAATGTTTCCTAGTATCTTAAGAGGAGATAAATAAGATCTACCTTTTGGAGATATTGGGAAATTGACTGGGTAGTGGATTGATTCCAGTTGCTGGGAATTAATGATTTAGCAGCAGAAGTTAAGAAAAGAAAGAGTGTCCTTTGCTTTAGTAGAATCTTCTGAATACTGATGTTAAAGGGTTTTCAAGAAAATAAAAATAAAAATGTAAAAATTGAACAAACATGTTAACATGAGTGAATTCCTAAATGCTTTTTTAAACTGGCCCCTGTCAGATTCCTTCACATGGAATCCGTCCTAATGACAGCAGGACAGCCTGAGTTAAAATGCAGAGCATAGAGCAGAAGCTGTATGGAAGCTCTATACTCTGCTTTATCAGCCCTGTAAAAAACGAAATCATCTATAGATTACAGCTGTCATTTGTGCCTGCCTTGGAACTCACCTCTCATCTGTACTCACTCACTGGAATGAAGGATGAGCCTGGTCATTCAATGTAGAATAAGCATGGTGCTATGACATTCCCCTCATGCCAAAACAAACCCCACCTGTTCTAACCCTCGGAGCTAACAGGCTGGCGTATAGTTTTAGAGTGGTGTTAAGCAAAGTCCGTAGCTCCCATAATGTACTGTGTCTATAGCTCCCAAAATGTACTGGGTCTATAGCTCCCATAATTTACTGGATCTATAGCTTCCATAATGTACTGGATCTATAGCTTCCATAATGTACTGGGTCTATAGCTTCCATAATGTACTGGGTCTATAGCTCCCATAATGTACTGGATCTATAGCTCCCATAATGTACTGGATCTATAGCTCCCATAATGTACTGGGTTCTTTGCCTCTTTGCAGATGAAAGGAATATATGCTTCTAAGGACTGTCTCAGAATGGGTGCCCCTGAGAGTATAGTGTTGCATATGGTAATGAGCTGAAGAGACAGAATAAGGCTACATTCATACGACCGTATGAATGAGTCCGCATCCATTGCATAATTTTGACCATTAATTTCTATGGGGCCGCAAAAGATGCGAACAGCCCACCATGGGCTGTCCGCATCTGTAGTTCTGTTCCGCGGCCCCGCTAAAAAAATAGAACATGTCCTATTCTTGTCCACTATTGCGGACAAGAATAGGCATTTTCTATGATAGCGGCGACATGTGCAGTCCGCAAATTGCTTTGTTTGTTCAAACATTGTTTGTTCTAATTTTGTGATCTCCAATTGGTGGATACAGATTTGTGACTCTCTAAGCTTTTTTGGTTAGAACAGATGGAGATAAACTCCACTCTTATTGGAGCTTTATGTGCTGCCCAAATTACTGGTATAGGAATGCCTCCAAAAGGGTTCAATTAAAAGCATGTAATAAAGAGTTAGATGTTTTTGCCTGACTGGAGGGGATTGAGAGCAGGGTTTCATTTAGATGCCAGGGTAGCTTGCCAGGGCCAAGGTGGGAATTTTTCAGGATAATTTCCATTGGGGAGTGATTCAAGTGAATACAAGAGACAATATGAGCTCTCTGGATTTGTGGTAGTAAAAGATGAGCAGTGAACATTGTCCAGTCTGTGATATGAATTATGGGGAGTAGAATAGTAAGTGTAATCTCTACCATTGGGTCATAGGAAATGCCAGGTGTCAGCAAGGGATAACATTTTTGGGAACTTAATATGTTTCAGGGCTCGACATTTAAGTCTCCTCCCACAATTAGTGCTCTCTCTCACTGAAGCTGCCTATAAGAGAGATTGTGGTGTAGAGCCTGAGTGGTTGACCAGTTTTAGTTGCATATATGTTGGCCAGGGTTATTAGTGTATTGTTGAGCTTTCCTTAGAGAAAGAGAAATCTATCATCTGGTTCTGAGTGGGAGGTAACTAATTGAATTGATGGATAGTACCTTAAAGCCTTTATTTAGATCAAAGGCGTGAAACCAGTGGTTGAAATAATGTCTATCGAACTAAGGAGTTTTGGAGGGTAGGAAATAGGTTTCCTGTAACAGCAAAAGATTTGTGTGATTCTTTTTTAAATGTTGTAGGATTTGTCTGCGTTTGACAGCTGAATTTAAATCTTTAATATTGTATGAAATAAGTGTACTCATAATGCATCTAAAGAGAGAAAAGAGTGTTGTATGAGACCCCAGAGGTTCAAGGGGGAAGGCAGGGGGAAGGCAGGGGGGGGGGGGGCATGGAGCAACTGAGTTCCTGGGTGAGAATAATACAGTTGAACAAAGATGACATAAGTATGTATAACATTAGAAGTTGACCATTAAGCATGAAAAATATCATCTGAACTTTAGAACTTGGGCAGATAAGGCTATAAGTGGTGAAAAACAGCTGACTTGCTCATTCGTACATAAGCAGAGATTGACCTGACTCTTATGGAGTGGGAGAAGCCACACAACTCTTATAAAGTGGGACAAGCCATACAACAAAGGTGGATAAGTGGAGTGGAGCTTGGTGATGACTTGTCTGTCTATGCCTGACTTAAAATGCAGGAGCAGGCAAAATGTGAAATGGTGACAGTGATAAACAACAGCAGTAGTGCTTAGGAGATAATAATTGCCAGGAAAACCAATGGCATATCACATGGAAAGGAGATAAACAGTATCACCAGAGGAGTCCATATTGAGGAGGAGTCCGATCTTCTGAATCTACCATCTGCATGAGGTATCAGAAGTCAACAGCTCAGGGGGAAATCTTTAACTGCCTACTCAAATCTCTTCTCATTGCAGCCTCTTAGCTGATTATTATAGACGCTGGTGTTGATCGAGCACCAAAGTGCTCAAGCCGAACACATCAGGATGCTCGGGTGGTCTACAATGCACCTAAGCACAATACAAGTCAAAGGGAGAACCCAAGCATTAAACCAGGCACCCCCTGCTCTGAAGAGAAGAGGGTGTCTGGTTTACAGAAAAAGGTTAGAAATTGATGAAAACACCACCAAAATGGTTTGGCAATAGCATGGGGAGGACATCTGGATGCATCTTGGACTCCTATTACCTATGACATACAATAGACAACCACACAAAGGCTATATGCCAAAAGCCATGTATGTGCAAGCTAACAATCCATCCATGAGACAGATGCAGTCAGCATACCTTACAATGGCAGCCTTGTGCTCTTTGAGACATTCAAAACCAGCTCTCATCTGACTGAGCGCCAGTAACCCTCAAAGTTGCTTCAGATTTGTTGAATGGCTTGGGTGGACCTGCGCACCTAGATCATTATCATTAGGGTGACAAAAAGTTTTTTAATTGTCCTAACATAATATTCAATAAACTTTCGATACAGTTTTTTCATGTAAACTCATTTGCATAAACATGGCCATATGGGAAAGACATGCAAATGAGCAGAATATGCCTTGTTTTTCAGCTGAAAAACTATTTGCATGGAAAATTTGTTATAAAAATTTGCGATTACAATATTCGCGATCTACACTACTCATGAACAGCGCCATCGATTGGATTCATAGTGTTGTCATAAGACTATGAAACCAATAGAAGGCGCTGTTCATGAGTCATGAACAGCGCCATCTATTGGATTCATAGTCTTGTCATAAGCATCATCAACATATAAAGCATCATCAATCCTTACATAAAGATGCACTACCATGAGACTGCATGACAATAAATCCACACGAACTCCAAAATGAGACACTGTACAGCTCCAGGAATACCTATAATAAAAAGAAAACTTTAAACTACATCACCTGTATAGAAGGTGGGAGGGTTGGGGGGAGGGAAATGTTTAGGGAATGGGTTATTGCACTGTTTATATGTGTTTTATCTTTGTTTTCGCTGCACATATCTGTGAAAAAGGAATATGACCTGTAATTTGATCCAATATGTACCTTTAAATGTAAATGTGCAAATTATATCAAAACCTAATAAAATGTATTTTAAAAAAAAAGACTACGAAACCAACAGATGCCGCTGTTCATGAATCATGAACAGCGCCATCTATTGGATTCATAGTCTCGTCATAAGACTATGAAACCAATAGATGGCGCTGTTCATGAATCATGAACAGCGCCATCTATTGGATTCATAGTCTTGTCATAAGACTATGAAACCAATAGATGGCGCTGTTCATGAGTAGTGTTGATCGCGAATATTCTAATTGCGAATTTTTATCGGGAATTCTCTATGCAAATGGTGTTTCAGCTGAAAAACAAGCAGCTTCAGCTCATTTGCATATGCCCACAAATATGCAAATGAATTTACATGACAAAACTGTATAGAAAGGTTATTAAATATTATGTAGGACAATCAGAAAACTTTTTGTCACCCTAATGATAATGATCTAGGTGCGCAGGTCCACCCAAGCCATCCAACAGTTATGAAGCAACTTTGAGGCTTACTGGCTCTCAGTCAGATGAGAGCTGGTTTTGAATGTCTCATAGTGCACAAGGCTGCCATTGTAAGGTGTGCTGATTGTATCTGTCTCATGGATAGATTGTTAGCTTGCACATACCCGGCTTTTGGCATATAGCCTTTGTGTGGTTGTCTATTGTAGGTCATAGGTAATAGCAGTCCAAGATGCATCCAGACATCCTTCCCATGCTGTTTTCAAACCATTTCAGGGGTGTTTTCATCAATTTCTAACCTCTTTCTGTGAACCATCTCTTCTTCAGAGCAGGGGGTGCCTGGTTTAATGCTTGGGTCCCCCCATTGATTTTCATTGTGCTCGAGCATACACAGTATTTGGCCAAACACTGCTATGTGCCGAGCATAGCGATGCTCAAACTGAACTGCTGTTCGGCCGAGCATGCTCACTTAACACTAATAGACGCCTGTGTGATCTTCTGCTTCTGTAGTCCATCCATTTAATTCACTGATATGCTGTTCATTCACATATGCACAATTGTATACCTCTCTTGTAACATGTGTTTTTTTTTTTAACTATGTACTGCCCTTCCCCAGTAACAAGGAGGAATTTTTGTAACAGTTTGGGAAAAATTGAATATAGCAGAGACAGTTGTGCAAGGAAATTACACTGTAATAACCTTAATAGATTATGATTATTAGAAAAAAAAAATGATAACAGAGCCTGTTTAAGATACTGTAGTTTACCATTAATTCAGTCTTCATTATCCAAAATTGAAACTTACAAGAAACCAGTAGATGGCAGCCCTTCCTCAGGAACCCTTCCTTTTTTAGGAACCGGATCCCAGTAGAGTATAAAAAATGCTGGAATGAATATCTATAGATAGGTTAAGGTTGTCTTCTCTTGCAATAGATGATAAGTTTATTAATATAGTCAATGGCCTATAACTAGTTCTACATCTTGAGTTCAGAATTTAGGTACCCGGCTTAGAGTTAGAGGCTGAGTAATGTCTGGTGACACCGTTCATTGCCCTTGCAGAAAGTAAGTCACGTAACTTTCAAAGATTATGCAGTTTTATGGAAGGTTCTGCTTCTGGTAGGCTCTGTGCTTGTCAAAACCCATTCAAGTATCTTGGCAGAATCCATGAGTTAAAAAAGGTCTTAATTTCAGTAAAATAGATTTTTTATGAGTTTTGCTTCTCAGAAACCAGTTGATGAAATTTGATGGTACAAGAGAACAGAAATTCTGAATTAGACAGATCTCTAGAAAGCTGCCAAATTCCTTTTTTTCAATTCTGAGCATATTCCCCTAAGTTATAAGCAACTGACAAGAGTGGATTGGCGTTGAATGTCCTGTCAGATGCGTGATTGTAATATGCCTGCTTTCATTTATATGATTTTACTTTTTGCTGTGTTTTATGTCAATCATGTATCAGTATTAATTTCTCTGTCTCTTTTGCACTCTGTTTCATATGCGTATATATTTTTCCACGCATGCTCCTTCTCCTTTACTATATTGTCAAGCTGTGCTGTGCCTATATCTGCCATTTCTTCTACAGTAACCCCTTAGTTGCTGATTTTTACTTGTTTTCCGTTTCTCTCCCTTCTTTCTCTCACCCAGGCTAAACATGGCATTCTTTCTGCAGGTCTTGGCAGTCTCTTTTGTAGTCTTCATTTTCAGAGAAATGATTTCTTTTTCTGTCTCTCTCTATAACGCCTCTCCTCTACACCTCCCGCTATTATAACCCAGAGGGGAGGAAAGGCTGAGTTTCAGTATCATTCCCTCCATTCAATACAGATTAGTGGAGGAAACAAGATCAGATCCGTCCTGCATTACCAGGACAGAAGCTAAACTCTGTTCCTTCCTAATGACTGCATTAAACAATATGCCATTCTCAGATCTACAGATCACCATCAAACCCCCCCCCCCTTTCCCGGCAGGATGGGGTTCTGTGCACGGGGACCCCTATTATCGTTAAAGACCCATTAGTTCCGGTGACAGACTTGGCATGCATGCCAGGCGTGGGAGAGGCATAGTCAGGCTAAAACGACATTGCTTTTTATTCTTGCGCACACCACCAATTAGCTTCTCATTAGCGGGAACAGCCGCAGGCGTTTGTATCTCGCCCCTCTCCATGCGTCGCTGCCCGCCTCCAAGCTATGGAAAGGTCAATGTCGCCGCCGCCGTATCCCAGAAGTAAATCATCTCTTGTTAAGGTGGGGATGGGGGGGTGAATAGAGATGTGCATAATGTGGGAGCGCTGACACTACGCAGCTGGAGTGGAAGTCGTGCAATAAACACACTTGACAAACCTTTCCCTGACCTTACTTAGATTTATTACAGTTCTGTGTCATAGAGATGTGTGGTTAACAGTTCTGTTTTGGCAGCAGATCTATGAATGTGACTTTCCAAATTGTTAGAGGGAATCTTGTAGTCAGTCTTTTTTTTTGTTTTCAGATTAGTTCAACACTGCAGCTTTTTTTTTTACCCTTCCGTGAAGGTGAAACCATAGTAAATATGATAAAGGAAGAGGAAGTCCACATAGCAGAAGATGTAGCAAGCTTGCTGGTGCTAGATTATATATCTCTATGCCTCTGTAGTTATAAACATATTACTGCAGTGTGCTGAAGTCAGGTTGTTAAATGAAATGCGCAGTCAGGAGATGTGGCTGATACATATTAAATAAGTCAGCTACGGGAAATAAAATGGGACTGGACACTCATACGTGCATATTAAACACCAAAATAGCAATTAAGAGAATAGAGACTGTTATGGGATGAAGAGATTAAGTAAGGCTACTTTCACACTCGTGTTGTTGTTTTCCAGTATTGAGATCCGGCAGAGAATCGCAATACCGGATAAAAACTGTTCCGTTTTGTCCCCATGCATTCTGAATGGAAAGAGATCCAGTCGGGATGCATCAGGGTGTCTTCTATTCCGGCAGCATTGCGTTTTGTGCAAGCTGCGGTTTTGTGTCCGGTCATAAAAACGGAAAAAACAGATTTAGCGCTGGAAACAATGTAAGTCAATTGTGACGGATCCGTTTATTTTAGGAGCCTAAAACTCCGACCCCGTCACCTATTGACTTTCAATCTATGTAGTAACTGATCCGTATTTTTCCGTTTTGATTTCACGCAACTGCATCCTAATGGAACGGATGCATCCTGATGTGCAAAATTAAAACGGATTCCTTTAATTGTTGTATTGCGATCCTCTGCTGGATCTCAATACCGGAATTATAAACGCAAGTGTGAAAGTAGCCTTAAGAACATGATCATACAGGTACAGCAAATGTTCCATATCAAACAAAAAAAAGTACTCAAGAACCTATACAGTATATCAATTCAGTCTACCCATTTCACGTTAACAAGTATCACATCTAATAAAACAGTACAAATGTGCCATAAATACTGACCTCTTCAGCCTGGATTCACTGGTGACTGGCTACCCCTACAGACCCAGCTAAAGAATCTCATCTTACAGGACCCCAAGCAGCCAATCACAATATAGTAACTGATGCACCACCTGACTAGTTTTAGGTTCTTTTGTCTTAGGAAGTAATCTGGTTGATATGGGACAGGGGCGTAACTACCATAGCGGCAGACCATGCGACTGCTATGGGGCCCAGGGCAAGAGGGGGCCTTGTCTTAGTTGGGATTATCTCCTTTTCTACTGGAGGTGAAAACTTGGTCAGGACTCTACCCTCTAAAGCAGGGGTACTCAACTAGTTTTATTAAAGGTCCACATACCAGGGTCTGCAGTCAGGTGAAGGTCCGAGCTGAACGCCAACAGTAAAGATGCCATGCGATCATGTGATCCATGCACGTGGGGCGCTCTGACGTTATAGTGGAGCGCCCCGGGTAAGTCCCAGAATTAGTAATGGCCACATTAGTGCCCCAGTAAGAATAATGTCCCCATTAGTGCCCCCAGTAAGAGTATTGCCCCCATTAGTGCCCCCCTTCTCTGCTTTTGCAAAAAAATAAAATATATTAGCATTCACCTGGCTGCGGTGAACATTCGCTGCTGACTGCAAGCTCAGGACCGGTGCTCCAACGTGATGAAGTCTTGTAGGTCCTGTCCTGAGCTTCTAGTCAGCAGGGAGTGTTCTCCACAGCGTGAGCAAATGGAGGTGGAGGTACCGTAACGTAATATATATTTTTTTTTACTAGCACAAGTAGCGGTGGAGGTAAAGGCTGTACTAATGGGCGTTCCATGATGGAAGCGCTCATTAGTAAGGGTACTTTCACACTTGCAGCAGGACGGATCCGACAGGCTGCTCACCCTGTCAGATCCATCTTGCCACTACTTCGCCGTGCCGCTGCTCTGTGCCCATCGACTATAATGGGGATGGGGGCAGAGTTACGGCGCAGCACGGTGAGAGGCCGCCAGACTAAAAGTACTACATGTCCGACTTTTTCGTCTGGCGGCCCCCTCAATATAATAAACATTGGTGGCGCAGTGCGCCCCCCCTCAAAATAATAAACATTGGTGGCGCAGTGCGCCCCCCCTCAAAATAATAAACATTGGTGGCGCAGTGCGCCCCCCCTCAAAATAATAAACATTGGTGGCGCAGTGCGCCCCCCCTCAAAATAATTAACATTAGTGGCGCAGTGCGCCCCCCCCATCACCCCAGTATAATAAACATTGGTGGCGCAGTGCGCCCCCCTCAATATAATAAACATTGGTGGCGCAGTGTGCCCCCCAATATAATAAACATTGGTGGCGCAGTGTGCCCCCCAATATAATAAACATTGGTGGCGCAGTGTGCCCCCCCAATATAATAAACATTGGTGGCGCAGTGCGCCCCCCTCAATATAATAAACATTGGTGGCGCAGTGTGCCCCCCAACATAATAAACATTGGTGGCGCAGTGTGCCCCCCAACATAATAAACATTGGTGGCGCAGTGTGCCCCCCAATATAATAAACATTGGTGGCGCAGTGTGCCCCCCAATATAATAAACATTAGTGGCGCAGTGCGCCCCCCAACATAATAAACATTGGTGGCGCAGTGTGCCCCCCAACATAATAAACATTGGTGGCGCAGTGTGCCCCCCAACATAATAAACATTGGTGGCGCAGTGTGCCCCCCAATATAATAAACATTGGTGGCGCAGTGCGCCCCCCCTCAAAATAATAAACATTGGTGGCGCAGTGCGCCCCCCCAATATAATAAACATTGGTGGCGCAGTGGGCAGTGCCAATGAGGGTTAAAAAATAATTTACTCACCTCCTCCAGTTGATCGATTAGCTGCCGGTCTCCAGTTCTTACTTCTTTCTTCAGGACCTGTGGTGACATCACTGAGCTCATCACATGATCCATCACCATGGTAATGGGCCATGTGATGAGCTCAGTGATGTCACCACAGGTCCTGAAGAAAGAAGTAAGAACAGGAGACCGGCAGTTAAACGATGAACTGGAGGAGGTGAGTTAATTTTCTTTTATTATTTTTAACCCTCATTGGCACTTCCCACTGAGCCACCAATGTTTATTATAATGGGGAAGGGGGGGGGGGGGGCGCACTGTGCCACCAATGTTTCTTATACTGGGGTGTTGGGGGGGGGCGCACTGTGCCACCAACGTTTCTTATACAAATACAGGAGGCGGGTGCTGGAATCAAATAGCCGGCACCCGACCTTTGTGACAGGGGGCTGCGATCAGCTACAATTAACCCCTCAGGTACCGCACCTGAAGGGTTAACTCAACTGCAGCTGATCGCAGCTCCCTGTCATAGAGGTCGGGTGTCGGCTATTTGATTCCAGCACCCGCCTCCTGTATTTGTAATACAGGTCAGTTTTCTTCATTGGTGGCGCAGTGGCCACAGCCCCTCCCCTCCTCCTCCTGCCTCTTCTTATTGGCAGCGGTGGGGACAGCAGCAGCACAGGGGGGAGGGAGAGACTCCTCCTGCACTGCTGAGAACTATCAGCTCCTGTGCCCCGCCGCTGTATTGAGCAGAGCTGCCAGAGTGTGCAGGAGGAGGAGCGCTACATGTGGAGGAAGCCCTGTCTCACTGCGCTGTGTGACAGGTGGAAGTGCGCCGGTAAGCTCCTCCTCCTGCACGGCACAGTGTGCAGGAGAGGAGCAGCGCTCTGAAGGATGGCCGGGGTCCGGACAACTGGCGGCCGCGGTCCATATTTGGACCGCGGTCCGCCAGTTGAGTACCCCTGCTCTAAAGGAACAACTTTTCGCAAACAAGGCAGTGGAAAAAATGGGTTATTGAAAGGGGTTTAAGCGGAAACCCTTCTGTCCTGTGTGGGGGGCCTGGTTTGATCCTTGCTATGGGGCCCTTACTTCTCTATGTATGCCACTGATATGGGCAACACATCTCTTTTCCCTTTTACAAGTTTTGATATGTTTTCCCTACTTTGTCAGATGATTGCAGCTAGATAATAGCTGTCATAACTAGACTTCACCTATAGCATTTTCCTGCTCACTAACAATGTACAGACATTGCTGGGAACTCGGCACCGGAGCAATACAAGAAATAGAAAGAGTCCAGCTTGTCCAAAAAAGTGACATTCTTTATTGTATTAGTTCAGGTTAAAATCCAATATCCAGATACAGAGTCTACATGTTTCGGACCTTTGTGGTTTGATCCGTATATAGAACTGTAACTTTGTGTGTGTTGTATTTTGCAGGAATTTTATGCAGGAATAGTCATATATAATACCATATGTCTTTCCATAGAGTTAGTGGTATGGTTCATGTAGCCAAAAACACATTCTGGTTCTGGACAAGGCGTCATCTAACTTAAGACTGTTCCTGACACAGAATAAGGAATTTTCCTCACTTGGAAGCCATAAAACTGTGACTTCACAATGGCTTTGACTGCATGATGCATCATGCAACCAAGGAATGTAGCACACTCTTTATCACATGCAACATAAGTGAATGGGGTGGCATTTTGATTCATAAGTTGAAGCACCTGCAACACAACAGTCACAAAAAATCCAGCAGTGTTGGATTTTTTGCAACTTTTGGGTTACGATAACTTGCGCGTTGCAAGAAGTGATGACCAAAACTATTCGCCGGCGAACAATTCCCGGCGAACATAGCTTGTTCGCGTTTGCCGCGGCGGGCGAACATATGCGATGTTCGGTCCGCCCCCTATACATCATCAAACTTTGACCCTGTACCTCACAGTCAGCAGACACATTCCAGCCAATCAGCATACCCTCCCTCCCAGACCCTCCCACCTCCTATCAAAAAGCAAGGACAGCATCCATCTTAGATTCATTCCGAAGCTGCAGTGTCACAAATTTGACTAAGTTGTAATCGCAATGCGATTAATGCAGGTTATATTAATTGCATTGCGAATTCAACTTAGAGCTGGGTTCCTAATGGTTGTATTGCTAGAATATAACGAAGATTGAGAATATAGTGCTATATTCGTTATATTCGTCAATTCTAGCAATACAATCATTAGGAACTCAGATCTAAGTTGTAATCGCAATGCGATTAATACAGGTTATATTAATCGCATTGCAAATTCAACTTAGAGCTGGGTTCCTAATGGTTGTATTGCTAGAATATAACGAAGATTGAGAATATAGTGCTATATTCGTTATATTCGTCAATTCTAGCAATACAACCATTAGGAACTCAGATCTAAGTTGTAATCGCAATGCGATTAATACAGGTTATATTAATCGCTTTGCGAATTCAATTTAGAGCTGGGTTCCTAATGGTTGTATTGCTAGAATATAACGAAGATTGAGAATATAGTGCTATATTCGTTATATTCGTCAATTCTAGCAATACAACCATTAGGAACTTAGCTCTCAGTTGAATTCGCAATGCGATTAATGCAGGTTATATTAATCGCATTGCGAATTCAACTTACCACACTCTGCGTCAACTCTGCGTAATTTTCCATGGGAGTATTGCCATGGATCCCCCCTCCCGTATGACACAGTCTAGGTGTTAGTCCCCTTGAAACAACTTTTCCATCACTATTGTGACCAGAAAGAGTCCCTGTGGGTTTTAAAATTCGTCTGTCTATTAAAGTCTATGGCGGTTCGCCCGTTCGCGAACATTCACGGAAGTTCGCGTTCGCCATTCGCGAATGAAAATTTTTATGTTCGCGACCTCTCTAGTTGCAAGTTACTGTCCATCACTTGTGATACAGGCAGTGCTACACATTAGTCTTCGGTCATGAGTTGCTTTGGCCAGCCAAAGTCATCATCTAGTACCAGTATAATAGCAGATACTGTAGGTCAGGATCTGGTAGCTGGAACCTCTACCAGTCTCAGGAAAGTGGTAGTCCTGGAAGTATTAGGTTTTCATACCTCATATACAGTCGTGGCCAAAAGTTTTGAGAATGACACAAATATTAGTTTTCGCAAAGTTTGCTGCTAAACTGCTTTTAGATCTTTGTTTCAGTTGTTTCTGTGATGTAGTGAAATATAATTACACGCACTTCAATTCTTGAGGATTGACCACAAGTTCTCAATGGGATCAAGATCTGGGGAGTTTCCAGGCCATGGACCCAAAATGTCAACGTTTTGGTCCCCGAGCCACTTAGTTATCACTTTTGCCTTATGGCACGGTGCTCCATCGTGCTGGAAAATGCATTGTTCTTCACCAAACTGTTGTTGGATTGTTGGAAGAAGTTGCTGTTGGAGGGTGTTTTGGTACCATTCTTTAATCATGGCTGTGTTTTTGGGCAAAATTGTGAGCCCACTCCCTTGGATGAGAAGCAACCCCACACATGAATGGTCTCAGGATGCTTTACTGTTGGCATGACACAGGACTGATGGTAGCGCTCACCTTTTCTTCTCCGGACAAGCCTTTTTCCAGATGCCCCAAACAATCGGAAAGAGGCTTCATCGGAGAATATGACTTTGCCCCAGTCCTCAGCAGTCCATTCACCATACTTTCTGCAGAAGATCAATCTGTCCCTGATGTTTTTATTGGAGAGAAGTGGCTTCTTTGCTGGCCTTCTTGACACCAGGCCATCTTCCAAAAGTCTTTGCCTCATTGTGCGTGCAGATGCGCTCACACCTGCCTGCTGCCATTCCTGAGCAAGCTCTGCACTGGTGGCACTCCGATCCCACAGCTGAATTCTCTTTAGAAGACGATCCTGGTGCTTGCTGGACTTTCTTGGATGCCCTGAAGCCTTCTTAACAAGAATTGAACTTCTTTCCTTGAAGTTCTTGATGATCCTATAAATTGTTGATTGAGGTGCAATCTTAGTAGCCACAATATCCTTGCCTGTGAAGCCAATTTTATGCAACCCAATGATGGCTGCACGCGTTTCTTTGCAGGTCACCATGGTTAACAATGGAAGAACAATGATTTCAAGCATCACCCTCCTTTTAACATGTCAAGTCTGCCATTTTAACCCAATCAGCCTGACATAATGATCTCCAGCCTTGTGCTCGTCAACATTCTCACCTGAGTTAACAAGACGATTACTGAAATGATCTCAGCAGGTCCTTTAATGACAGCAATAAAATGCAGTGGAAAGTTTTTTGGGGGATTAAGTTAATTTTCATGGCAAAGAAGGACTATGCAATTCATCTGATCACTCTTCATAACATTCTGGAGTATATGCAAATTGCTATTATAAAAACCTAAGCAGCAACTTTTCCAATTTCCAATATTTATGTAATTCTCAAAACTTTTGGCCACGACTGTACACTGTTGTAGAACCATGCTACTTCTCCAATAGTAGTGTAAGAATACTTTTGGATATACTACAGGAATTCATTTATCATTGGAACATAAAGGGTTAAAGTTGGATATCGTAATGATAGCTGTTACATGTCATTAAAGTAGCACATAGGCAAGAGTTATATCGCTCAGCCAGGCTTCCCTGTCTTAAGATGATAGGGTCTATAGTGTAACAACCACTGATTGAGCACAATTAGCCAGATGGAGGGTAGCGAAACAATGTGTTGTGTTTTACTTCCCCGAGAAGAACAGAGAGCAGCATTTTATTTAGATTATGTTGAAGCTGATTTTCAAATGCTTCAGTGGACTTGATGAAAGCCTGTATGTGGTTGATAATCTTTAAAATGTGTTTCCTGATCGTAAACAAGAATGCCTATTTATGGAGTGATTGCAGCTGTATTTGGAGTGCGGCATCTACTATACATAGTGTATTCCATAAGAACCTGTAGATTCCATAGGATAACTATATTGTTGTGTATAGTCCTTACAGGACTTAGTGGATCTGATGCTAAAATCTTGGTGCCAGGTACCATAGGGCACCTTTAGAAGTCTTGTAGACTCCATACCGTGATGGGTTGGAGCTGTTTTGGAGGTACGAGAGAGACTTAAACAATATAGTGGATTTAAGGTTACAACTGGTTTGTGTATTTATCTATGTAAACTGCATTTCTATTCCCAACATGAAAATGAAGAAATGAAAAGCCATCCAAAGACTGGTAATTATGGTCAGTAGTGTTTTATGTCTTATGGCCAGCATCCATGTGCAATTTCCTTCCTCTGTGCTGAGAGTAAACCCAAAACAAAAGAGAATGGATCGGCACACAAAGATGGAGCGTTATATCAATAGCCAATAAACAAGTTCATAGAAAACTAAAACAAACTATGGAAATACAGAAGACAGTTGCAAATCCAAAAATATACAATTTTTATATCTTTTCTTAAAGACACTAAAAAGATATACACTTTAAATATTGCATACAATAATGACCCCCCCCAACCCCTCCACATGTAGGCCCCAATAAGCCCCAACATAATGATGCAGATCATGTTCAAAATAAGAATTAAAAAACAAGGAGGAACACTGAAATGAACCCCAATGGTGAAATTTAAGATATATGAACACAATTGGAAAAGTTCAGATACCGTAAGTACATAACATATCAATAACATATAATGGGGAGTCTGGCCAAAGGGGGTGTGCAAAAATTGTGCCCCACATGTATCGCTGGTCACAACCTTCTTCCTCTATATTTTAAAGTGTATGTCTTTTTATGGCTTTAATAAAATCTATTTAAATTGTATATTTTTGGATGTGCCACTATCTTATATAGTCCAGCTATGTTCTGCATTCCCATGACCCTATGCTCGGGATCTCATTAATCTGACCTGTAACTTGGTCTCTTGGGTGGTGTTCCAGTTGAGGTGACCCTCCTCATCCTCCACTTGCTCTCTAACTACCACACAGTGCACCTGGTCCTCTCCATACCAGTGCTTTCCTTCTGAACTCTGCAGGTACACATTACGAGGTCCTAATGGGCACCTCTGTTTATGCAGTAAGGGAACTTACTACACAGAACTGGCAGTAAAAGCCTTGAACATCACATCAGTTATATGACATTGTCCGTGGTAAACATTATTCGTATTGTACAGTATATAGTCAGCCTTTTAACTTAATTGTTTGGTTGTAGATCAATCATGGACTGTCTCTCCATCAGGCTTCAGTCACCTGTATGTACCAGCTGCAAAATTGTTTATGGCAGTCATGCATCAGATAGCCAAGTTCAGGTGAAAGAACAGTAAAGAGTCTGGCTTCAGCCAGTAAATGGAAAGAAATGTTAAACTCAGATCTATAGATGGGAGAGATATTCTTTAGAATAATGGCAGGATATACAAGGGTGAGAAAGATTATAGCTTCTGATACCTGGAGGGTTCAAGGGGAATATTACGTTTTTAATCTACCCCTTTGAAAAATATATTCCAGAGTATAAAAGAGAGTGTACCAAGTATAGCTTTCCCGGGGCCATGATGTATCATGCATTTTGGGAGAGCCCGCAGATAGGGGGCTTTTGGATAGTGGGCACCAAAATTGAAGATCCTTCTATATATTTACTTCATATGAGTCTCTTGATGGGTTTGGTAGATATTCTTCATAATGATATTGTACACATTATATTGCTGGAAACCAAAAGGTATATCCTGAAACAGTGGATCCATGACATATCGAAAAGGTTATCTAATAGTGAAGATAAAGTGACAAAAACGAAAGGGGTTCTTTGGGAATTAATAAAATATAATGACAAAAAATACTTAAATATTACTTTATTATAAATTCCCAAATACCTTACATTAGTTTTAATCGCTCATTTTGTCTCAGGGGCAATCATTTGGGGAAATAAATTGCCCGCCGTCCTATTAGTACACACAGAACCTGTCCTAATCACACAGCAGGACAAGTTACTTCAAAAGCTGCCTGATCCTCCTCTCTATTCTGCTTGTCAGAGCTTATGATCCTGAATACAGAGAAGATGAGATAAGATCTTCAGCTGAATCTCTGTGGGAATGGAGTTTATGAGGAGACATGAAGTACAGAGAGCACGGAAAGGACAGACTGTGGTAATGGAGACTACATGCAAGTGCTGCTGCTCATCAACCAAATCTCCACAGTTCTCTCTGTACTTCATGTCTCCTCATTAACTCCATTCCTACAGAGATTCAGCTGAATACCATATTAAACTGTATTCAGGATGATAATCCCTGACAAGCAGAGCAGAAAGGAGGATGAGGCAGCTCTTTAGCTCAGTGTTGTGAAGTAGAAACATAGAAACATAGAATGTGTCGGCAGATAAGAACCATTTGGCCCATCTAGTCTGCCCAATATATCTGAATACTATGGATAGCCCCTGGCCCTATCTTATATGAAGGATAGCCATATGCCTATCCCATGCACGCTTAAACCCCTTCACTGTATTTGCAGCTACCACTTCTGCAGGAAGGCTATTCCATGCATCCACTACTCTCTCAGTAAAGTAATATTTCCTGATATTACTTTTAAACCTTTGCCCCTCTAATTTAAAACTGTGTCCTCTTGTGGTAGTTTTTCTTCTTTTAAAGTAACTTGTCCTGCTATGTGATTAGGACAGGTTTTGTGTGTACTAATAGCGGCGGCCATTTTATAAATCCCTAGACAAAGCCATTATAACTAATGCAAGGTATTTGGGAATATATTTATAATGAATACTTAAATATTTTCAGTAATTTTATTTGATTAATTCCCAGAGAACTATTTATGGGTTAAATAGCAGGGGAAGGGGTGACACAACCGTGAGGGAGCTGGATTGGATTGGTTAAGGTAGATGATTCACTGTCATATGTGTTTATAATATGAGAGTGTTTAACATCACTCACAGTGCAGTTCCACTGTTCATTACTGCAGCGCCCATCGCCATTCTGTATGAGAATAAATGACTCACACGGATGTTATTCCTAGTACACAGTCTACCTGTGACATCACTATTCACAATATACAGCAGGGGTACTCAACTGGCGGACCGCGTTCCAAATACGGACCGCGGCCGCCAGTTGTCCGGACCCCGGCCATCCTTCAGAGCGCTGCTCCTCTCCTGCACACTGTGCCGTGCAGGAGGAGGAGCTTACCGGCGCACTTCCACCTGTCACACAGCGCAGTGAGACAGGGCTTCCTCCACATGTAGCGCTCCTCCTCCTGCACACTCTGGCAGCTCTGCTCAATACAGCGGCGGGGCACAGGAGCTGATAGTTCTCAGCAGCGCAGGAGGAGTCTCTCCCTCCCCCCTGTGCTGCTGCTGTCCCCACCGCTGCCAATAAGAAGAGGCAGGAGGAGGAGGGGAGGGGCTGTGGCCACTGCGCCACCAATGAAGAAAACTGACCTGTATTACAAATACAGGAGGCGGGTGCTGGAATCAAATAGCCGACACCCGACCTCTATGACAGGGAGCTGCGATCAGCTGCAGTTGAGTTAACCCTTCAGGTGCGGTACCTGAGGGGTTAATTGTAGCTGATCGCAGCCCCCTGTCACAAAGGTCGGGTGCCGGCTATTTGATTCCAGCACCCGCCTCCTGTATTTGTATAAGAAACGTTGGTGGCACAGTGCGCCCCCCCCAACACCCCAGTATAAGAAACATTGGTGGCACAGTGCGCCCCCCCCCTTCCCCATTATAATAAACATTGGTGGCTCAGTGGGAAGTGCCAATGAGGGTTAAAAATAATAAAAGAAAATTAACTCACCTCCTCCAGTTGATCGCTTAACTGCCGGTCTCCTGTTCTTACTTCTTTCTTCAGGACCTGTGGTGACATCACTGAGCTCATCACATGATCCATTACCATGGTGATGAGCTCAGTGACGTCACCACAGGTCCTGAAGAAAGAAGTAAGAACAGGAGACCGGCAGCTAATCGATCAACTGGAGGAGGTGAGTAAATTATTTTTTAACCCTCATTGGCACTGCCCACTGCGCCACCAATGTTTATTATATTGGGGGGGCGCACTGCGCCACCAATGTTTATTATTTTGAGGGGGGGCGCACTGCGCCACCAATGTTTATTATATTGGGGGGCACACTGCGCCACCAATGTTTATTATGTTGGGGGGCACACTGCGCCACCAATGTTTATTATGTTGGGGGGCACACTGCGCCACCAATGTTTATTATGTTGGGGGGCGCACTGCGCCACTAATGTTTATTATATTGGGGGGCACACTGCGCCACCAATGTTTATTATATTGGGGGGCACACTGCGCCACCAATGTTTATTATGTTGGGGGGCACACTGCGCCACCAATGTTTATTATGTTGGGGGGCACACTGCGCCACCAATGTTTATTATATTGAGGGGGGCGCACTGCGCCACCAATGTTTATTATATTGGGGGGGCACACTGCGCCACCAATGTTTATTATATTGGGGGGCACACTGCGCCACCAATGTTTATTATATTGGGGGGCACACTGCGCCACCAATGTTTATTATATTGAGGGGGGCGCACTGCGCCACCAATGTTTATTATACTGGGGTGATGGGGGGGGCGCACTGCGCCACTAATGTTAATTATTTTGAGGGGGGGCGCACTGCGCCACCAATGTTTATTATTTTGAGGGGGGGCGCACTGCGCCACCAATGTTTATTATTTTGAGGGGGGGCGCACTGCGCCACCAATGTTTATTATATTGAGGGGGCCGCCAGACGAAAAAGTCGGACATGTAGTACTTTTAGTCTGGCGGCCTCTCACCGTGCTGCGCCGTAACTCTGCCCCCATCCCCATTATAGTCGATGGGCACAGAGCAGCGGCACGGCGAAGTAGTGGCAAGATGGATCTGACAGGGTGAGCAGCCTGTCGGATCCGTCCTGCTGCAAGTGTGAAAGTACCCTTACTAATGAGCGCTTCCATCATGGAACGCCCATTAGTACAGCCTTTACCTCCACCGCTACTTGTGCTAGTAAAAAAATATATATATTACGTTACGGTACCTCCACCTCCATTTGCTCACGCTGTGGAGAACACTCCCTGCTGACTAGAAGCTCAGGACAGGACCTACAAGACTTCATCACGTTGGAGCACCGGTCCTGAGCTTGCAGTCAGCAGCGAATGTTCACCGCAGCCAGGTGAATGCTAATATATTTTATTTTTTTGCAAAAGCAGAGAAGGGGGGCACTAATGGGGGCAATACTCTTACTGGGGGCACTAATGGGGACATTATTCTTACTGGGGCACTAATGTGGCCATTACTAATTCTGGGACTTACCCGGGGCGCTCCACTATAACGTCAGAGCGCCCCACGTGCATGGATCACATGATCGCATGGCATCTTTACTGTTGGCGTTCAGCTCGGACCTTCACCTGACTGCAGACCCTGGTATGTGGACCTTTAATAAAACTAGTTGAGTACCCCTGATATACAGCATATGCCTGGCTGGCAGTAATAGTCAGCAAGTTTAAACCACTGTGGTACATGCATTATTTAAATACCTTGTTGGAGTCTCACTGCTATCACGTAGTTGCCAGCAGTCCCAAATTTACCTGGATTTGAAAAATGAAAACTACAAGTGAGTGCACAACCCCCGATAGTAGAAGCCAACCAAATGGGTGCTACACTGCCATACCCAATATAAGTGTGTGGACACCAAAAATTAATAACAATAATATACTAACTTTATAACTTTATTTAAACATAATAAATTGATACCATAAATAGCCAAAAAACATAATAAAAAAAAAAAATCAAACACACCTGGGGGTTGCTCAATGTGCAATCACCCTAATCAGAGTAATATAATATATATGTGTTAAGGCCGATTTATTGGCCTCTGTTTGTGGGAGGGGCACCTGGAACCTTCATTAACAGACCAGGCGTCCTCCCCCACGTTCTGCATCAGAGCAGGCGTTAATTTGCGACAGCTGAACTCATTAGCTTAGCGAGTCATCAGTGGCTCTGACCTTAGGAGTCGTCCTCTACTGCTGCTGCTGGGTTCAGGTAAGTTGCTGCTACCTTCGGCAGCGTCATTACGGTCCAGTCCGGTCGGCGGTGCCCGGCTCCTTAGGTGAGGAGCAGCACCACACTGGAAACTTCCTGCCTGGCAGCCCATCGGCTCCCCACGTGGCAGTGTCGTCAGGGCGCAGGGACTCGGTTTCTTTACAAAGTATTGCACGGGCCGCCGTGCTCCTAGAGAGGTAGGGGGTGGGGTGGGGGGAGGGGAGCTTGTTGAGAAATAGTGCTGGTCTTTACTGGTTTTCTGTGTGTTCTGGTGGGCATGCTCCTGGCATAGGTTTGCATCCTTGTGTGGCAACAGCTTCCAGGGGGCCCTTACTACGTTCAGTTCAATTTAGTAGAGACACTTAGGTTTGCTTGGTTTTTGTAGTGGTTCTGTTACATGGTCATGCTGCAATGGGGCTATAATAGCTATTTTCTTGTTGTAGGTCAGCTTTCCCTCCCTTTGTCGGCTATTTCCGTGGGACCAGGTAGTAAATACAGGAGGACATATATATATTTGTGTATTAGCTTGGTGGACGTTAAGCAAAGGTTTCGTGTCATCGTTACTTACACAATCTTGTATAAATCATTGGCAGGTTCGGACCCTCTATTTCCGTCGTATTTAGCTTGTTTTTCACCAGGGTTCTGGTAAGTTTCTTTGCCTGCTGGCGGTTGCCATGCATTGGCACTTCTCTTTCATTACGTGCACCTGACAAAAAAAAATATATTATTCTTTTGGCATGTGATTTGCACGAGCTAAATGTCATGCTCAGGGGTGGGTCACGGTTTAGCCGCATGGTCACATGGCTGGCCTAGGTTTGCACGTTTCCACCTCCTCGAGGCCTTCTGTTGAGGTTTTGGTCTCCACAGTCGGTTTGGGGTGCATGCATGCCTCTCGATTTCCCCAGCCACCTGGGTGATCGTTCTATCGGTGGTGGTGGTTCACGCACCTGCAGTTGTCCTGATTTCTGTTGTTGTCCCAGTTTAGACATGTCGCACGCGCCCGATATTGTTGAAGCCTCCGTGAACGCCACCAGGATGTCGGAGGGGGGCAGTGTTCCATCACTCCGGAGTTGGACCACTCCCAGGCTCACATCGGAGCTTGTAAAAAGGGGTATATCTTTCTCAGCATCGGCGAGAAAAGCAGAGCTGTACCGCTTACTGGTGGCGGATACAGCGGGTCCTCGTCAGGATGAAGTGTCCATGGCTACATTGCAGACTTCTCTCACCCAACTGCATGTGATGGTCAACAACTTGACATTGTCAAGCCAGCCTGCAGACTGTAGAGTCTCGAGGTGCTACTGCTGCTAATCCTGCCCAGGACATTCCAGTCGCTTCCACGTCCAATGCAGGTTCCTCAGGTATCATGTCCTCCGTGCCCAACATCACACTGGCGCATTTTATTCCGGCAAATGTCAAGAAGGACATTCTTGAGGGCAGAGATGTGAATCTGGCGTCCTTGCTTATTGCTACCAGAGACATATCTGATAACAAAGTTATTGCATGTGGTGATGTTTCCGTGGTTCTTAGGAGCCGCGATCACAGGCTTAATAAGAAGTTAACAATTCCGGAATTCATTTTGGCATTCAGCCTGTATAGAGATGTCATCTGTTCTGTCCACCCAGATAGGAGAGAAGAGATGGATCTGTATCTTTATAGGGTTACTGATTTGGGGCATAAGTATGGCGGTGCTGCGTTCTATAATTATCATTGTTCTTTTTCTGCAAAGGCTGCAGCAGCACTCAGTCAGTTTCAATTTACTACAAATTGGGATAATATTGACACTGAGCTCTTCTGCAGACATTTCGCAGGGTTTAAAGCACCGGCGTGTTCTTTGTGCCAATCTATATTACATACGGCCAAGTAGTGTCATCTTTCTGCCGTCTGTGCAGAGACAGCCCCCAGAGCCCCTTCAGCTGGCCTGTCGGATGCTCTCAAGGGTACCGGCACGGTCGATATATTAGGTCGCCCTTTCAAATTTTTAGGGAGATCCCAGATTTGTAACAACTTCAACTTCGCAGCATGCAACTACGGTCAATGTCGTCTGCTCCATGTGTGTATCAATTGTTTCAGAGCTCATCCTAAGGTAGCGTGTACATTAAAGTCAGACAAAGCGTACATGAGTGTCGTTAACACTGATTATTTACAGTCATGTCTGCTAGGTCATCATGACCCCGAGTTTGTTAACTTCCTAGTCACAGGTTTTATGGCAGGTTTCCACAGGGGATTGGTCGCGCTGCCTGAGGTCACGCATGAGTGTAGAAACTTGCAGTCTGCCGAGAGAGCACCAAAGTCAGTTGACAAGTTATTACAGACTGAGGTTGAGAAGGGGTTTCTTATAGGGCCCTTCCCAGTGTCGCAGTTTGAACAGTGGAGGATCAGCCCGATAGGAGTAGTTACCGGCAAGTTTAGCAAGAAAGAAAGGCTGATTTATGATCTCTCGGCCCCGCACTGGTCTCATATCTCTAGTTTAAACTCCCTTATCCCTGAATGTCTGAAGAGGTGAGCATGAAGTATTCCACTATAGACCAGGCCATAGCAACTATTATGCAGTTAGGTCCGGGCGCCCACCTATCCAAGGCTGACATATCTGATGCTTTTAAACTCCTTCCCATCATGCCTGCGCTCTGGCAATGGCACGGTATTAAATGGAGGGATTTGTATTATTTTGCCACAAAGTTAACTTTTGGCTCCAAGAGTAGCCCTTGGTTATTTGATCAGTTTGCGCAGGCCCTGCATTGGATCCTGGAGTCCAAGTTCCACAGCGAACATGTTATCCACTACCTGGATGACTTTTTATTGATTGAATCCCCAGATGGTACACCGCAGGGACTCCAAACTTTGTTGGCTGTTTTTTCGCAGCTAGGTGTGCCGGTGTCACCTAAGAAGGTTGAAGGCCCTTCCTCTGTTATCACTTTTCTAGGGATTGTGTTGGACTCTGATAATATGTTAACCAGACTGCCAGAAGACAAGTTAGTCAGGATCAAGGAGGTCATTCACAAGTTCACCGTAGTGAGGGTGACAACGAAGGCAGATTTATAGTCATTATTGGGCATGTTAAACTTTGTGATGCATATTATTCCCTTATGGCCCTCCTTCCCGAGGCAGCGCATCAGGATAGCTCAGTGCACTTAGATGCACAGGCCATGGCAGACCTGGCCATGTGGGACCATTTTCTGAGCCACTTGAACGGGGTTTATTTTTTCATACCCGCCGCCGGTATTTTATCTCCCATGGTCTTTTCTGACGCGGCAGCTGGTTATGGTTTTGCTGCCATTTTTGGCACCCACTGGTTGGCGGGTACTTGGCCTAATGAAGTTAGGCAGGTTCTGAATTTTCAGCAGACATCTGCTCTGTTTGAATTATACCCTATCGTGGCGGCTGCGTATGTGTGGGACAGCTTGTGGGCCAATTCCACAGTCGTGTTTATTTCAGATAATTCATCCACTGTGGATATTTTAACGAAAAGGAGGTCTAAATCACCTTACGTTATGTCTCTCGCGAGATGTCTAGTTAAGCTCTCTCTGCTACATAATTTTCATTACTGTTGCTCCCATGTCCGAGGCTCACAGAACGTGGCGGCTGATGCGTTGTCACAGGCTAACTTCTCCCTTTTTTCGCAGGTCATGCCAGAAGCCGACGACATAGGGGCCATAGTTCCTCCCTACGCGGCACTAGTTCTGGACTAACTCGTCATCTGGATACGGCACACTGCCTAGTAGCCAGGTGACTGTCAGTTAATACGGCTAGGAGTTATAACACAGGTTGGAAGTTATTCTGCAAGTTTCAAGATAAATATCCACAAAGGGATGTTAGTTTTGTAGCATATATATTGGCGTTCATTGGCTACTGTCACTCAGAATGCGCGCTTATAACACTGTCCGGGGTTCAACATTTCACCACCCTTAGTTATCCTGATAGGGGGTCCATGTTTTCCGCCCATGTCATAAAAGCCGCCTTGAGGGGTTTAGAGAAGACACTCCCGGAAGGCTTACCGCGCAGAGAGGGTATTACCGGTAAAGTCTTTTGAGACTTGTCCGATATGTTGGATAGAGACCCTTTTGGGGTCCTCCCTAGTCTGGTGCTCAAAGTTGCTGTCTACCTTGCATTTTATGGCTTCATGAGACCCGGCGAATTCACTCGTACTACCACTAATAGCAGGTTCTTCAGCCTCAGCCAGTTGAGTCGGACTCCTGACGGTTTCGTGTTGTCGTTGCCAGTTACCAAGACTTCTCAGACAGATCCCCCCACTCAGGTTACTTTTTTCCCGACTTGCCATTCCTGGTGCCCATTGCAGGTTCTTCGACAGTTACTGATCACCTTAGCTGACCGAGACCCCGAAGTCCGTTGTTGCCTTTTCCCATTGCACCTCTCACTACCTCTCAGTTTGTGGTGCATGTCCGCATTTTAGTGTCTAATTTAGGCTTAAATCCTACTTCCGTGTTGGGGCACTCTTTCAGGATAAGGGCTGCTCCAGCTGCCTCCAGAAACAAGGTCCCGGCTCATGTTATCCGTAACCGGTCGATGGAGCTCCTCTTGTTTTAATAGATACATTCCGCAGACTAAACGTGAGATGTTGTCAGCGTTTCAGAAGTTGGTTATGTGATACTGTTGGTAATAAACTTGCTACTCCGCAGTTGTGGTGTTTTGCCCTCTTTTAGGTGTCCCTCCTACGCAGCAGTTATGGCACAAATCAAGCCGCTTAGTCCAGTTAGTTAGGTAGGTGGGGGGGGGGGGGGGGGTTGTCCAGGGGCTCGTCTTTTCTAGATAGCCCCGACCACAAATTTTATATATATATATATATATATATATATATATACACTCACCTAAAGAATTATTAGGAACACCATACTAATACGGTGTTGGACCCCCTTTTGCCTTCAGAACTGCCTTAATTCTACGTGGCATTGATTCCACAAGGTGCTGATAGCATTCTTTAGAAATGTTGGCCCATATTGATAGGATAGCATCTTGCAGTTGATGGAGATTTGAGGGATGCACATCCAGGGCACGAAGCTCCCGTTCCACCACATCCCAAAGATGCTCTATTGGGTTGAGATCTGGTGACTGTGGGGGCCATTTTAGTACAGTGAACTCATTGTCATGTTCAAGAAACCAATTTGAAATGATTCGAGCTTTGTGACATGGTGCATTATCCTGCTGGAAGTAGCCATCAGAGGATGGGTACATGGTGGTCATGAAGGGATGGACATGGTCAGAAACAATGCTCAGGTAGCCCGTGGCATTTAAACGATGCCCAATTGGCACTAAGGGGCCTAAAGTGTGCCCAGAAAACATCCCGCACACCATTACACCACCACCACCAGCCTGCACAGTGGCAACAAGGCATGATGGATACATGTTCTCATTCTGTTTACGCCAAATTCGGACTCTACCATTTGAATGTCTCAACAGAAATCGAGACTCATCAGACCAGGCAACATTTTTCCAGTCTTCAACAGTCCAATTTTGGTGAGCTCGTGCAAATTGTAGCCTCTTTTTCCTATTTGTAGTGGAGATGAGTGGTACCCGGTGGGGTCTTCTGCTGTTGTTGCCCATCCGCCTCAAGGTTGTGCGTGTTGTGGCTTCACAAATGCTTTCCTGCATACCTCGGTTGTAACCAGTGGTTATTTCAGTCAACGTTGCTCTTCTATCAGCTTGAATCAGTCGGCCCATTCTCCTCTGACCTCTAGCATCCACAAGGCATTTTCGCCCACAGGACTGCCGCATACTGGATGTTTTTCCCTTTTCACACCATTCTTTGTAAACCCTAGAAATGGTTGTGCGTGAAAATCCCAGTAACTGAGCAGATTGTGAAATACTCAGACCGGCCCGTCTGGCACCAACAACCATGCCACGCTCAAAATTGCTTAAATCACCTTTCTTTCCCATTCTGACATTCAGTTTGGAGTTCAGGAGATTGTCTTGACCAGGACAACACCCCTAAATGCATTGAAGCAACTGGCATGTGATTGGTTGACTAGATAATTGCATTAATGAGAAATAGAACAGGTGTTCCTAATAATTCTTTAGGTGAGAGTATATACCGTATACATATACAGTTGCGAGAAAAAGTATGTGAACCCTTTGGAATGATATGGATTTCTGCACAAATCATAAAATGTGATCTGATCTTCATCTAAGTCACAACAATAGACAATCACTGTCTGCTTAAACTAATAACACACAAATAATTAAATGTTACCATGTTTTTATTGAACATACCATGTAAACATTCAAAGTGCAGGTGTAAAAAGTATGTGAACCCTTGGATTTAATAACTGGTTGAACCTCCTTTGGCAGCAATAACTTCAACCAAATGTTTCCTGTAGTTGCAGATCAGACATGCACAACGGTCAGGAGTAATTCTTGACCATTTCTCTTTACTGAACTGTTTCACGTCAGCAATATTCTTGGGATGTCTTGTGTGAATCTCTTTCTTGAGGTCATGCCACAGCATTTCAATCGGGTTGAGGTCAGTACTCTGACTGGGCCACTCCAGAAGGCGTATTTTCTTCTGTTTAAGCCATTCTGTTGTTTATTTACTTCTATGCGTTGTCCTGTTGCAACACCCATCTTCTGTTGAGCTTCAGCTGGTGGACAGATGGCCTTAAGTTCTCCTGCAAAATGTCTTGATAAACTTGGGAATTCATTTTTCCTTCGATGATAGCAATCCATCCAGGTCCTGATGCAGCAAAGCAGCCCCAAACCATGATGCCCCCATCACCATACTTCACAGTTGGGATAAGGTTTCGATGTTGGTGTGCTGTTCCCCTTTTTCTCCACACATAGTGTTGTGTGTTTCTTCCAAACAACTCAACTTTGGTTTCATCTGTCCACAGAATATTTTGCCAGTACTGCTGTGGAACATCCAGGTGCTCTTGTGCAAACTGTAAACATGCAGCAATGTTTTTTTGGGACAGCAGTGGCTTCCTCTGTGGTATCCTCTTATTAAATCCATTCTTGTTTAGTGTTTTACGTATCGTAGATTCGCTAACAGGGATGTTAGCATATGCCAGAGACTTTTGTAAGTCTTTAGCTGACACTCTAGGATTCTTCTTCACCTCATTGAGCAGTCTGCGCTGTGCTCTTGCAGTCATCTTTACAGGATGGCCACTCCTAGGGAGAGTAGCAGCAGTGCTGAACTTTCTCCATTTATAGACAATTTGTCTTGCCGTGGACTGATGAACAGCAAGGCTTTTGGAGATACTTTTATAACCCTTTCCAGCTTTATGCAAGTCAATAATTCTTAATCGTAGGTCTTCTGAGAGCTCTTTTGTGCGAGGCATCATTCACATCAGGCAATGCTTCTTGTGAAAAGCAAACCCAGAATTGGTGTGTGTTTTTTATAGGCCAGGACAGCTGTAACCAACACCTCCAATCTCACCTCATTGATTGGACTCCAGTTGTCTGACACCTCACTCCAATTAGCTCTTGGAGATGTCATTAGTCTAGGGGTTCACATACTTTTTCCACCTGCACTGTGAATGTTTACATGGTGTGTTCAATAAAAACATGGTAACATTTAATGCTTTGTGTGTTATTAGTTTAAGCAGACTGTGATTGTCTATTGTTGTGACTTAGATGAAGATCAGATCAGATTTTATGACCAATTTGTGCAGAAATCCATATCATTCCAAAGGGTTCACATACTTTTTCTTGCAACTGTATATATATTTTATTTATTTATTTATTTACTTTTCTTTCTTTTTTTTTTGCACTTATCTTAGGCTTGACTGACTAACCTTGCCTATTGAATATTTGTTTACATGCTCTGCTTTCGGGGGACAGTGAGTGGGTGGTTATTCATTGGGCAACCCCCAGGTGGGTTTGATTTTAAATGTTTTTCGGCTATACATGGTATGTATTGATGATGTTTAAATAAGAATTTACCAGGATTGTGACACATTTTCAGAGATAATCATTGAGAATTTAGCTTCGCCTTGCCAGAAATTGATGGGTCTTGTGTAAACCTTGCCCAGATGTGGGTGTTCCAGGGCAGGTTGGGATATACCCAGGTGGAGCTTAAATACATAACAACATGGTTTATCACACACAGCAAAATAAAGGCATAACATATGTGTCATATACACGAGGTGCCACGTCAGCACATTGCTGGAGCTCTCGACACCACACACAGTCATATAACAGTGGAACAGTTCAGCCAGGTCAATGGTACCACATAGCAGTAGAACAATGTTGAGCACAAATGGTCAAAGGATAGCTATTTGTTTCAGAGGTGTTGCAAAACTTTTCAACTCTCTTAAAGGTTTATAACTCAGTGTTTTTGTGACACAGTATGAGGGGGAGAGGGAACAGAAAGATAGACATGACCTCTGACTTGGCTCTCACCATACAGATGTAGAAAACGTTAAGTCATCACCAGAACACTGTGCTATCAGTGTAGCACCACATGTCTCTATGCTATATGACCATCCTATGTGTTTTGTGTTGCACTATAGTATTGGGTGCTGATGGTGATTTTTTTGGTGCTGCTATAGAGTTAATATGGGTGCTGTACTATAGTATTTGTGTGCTGGTGAGGCCCTGGCTTCACCATGAGCTAAGAGGTCATATTCTAGTCAGTCAACAGTGACCCTAGTTGTGAAAATATTCTGGTGCTAATGCTACGCTCATTTTGTAAATTTGAGATTCTTGGCAAATACATTTTGTACAAAATTATTTGGGCCCGTCTGCCAAACGTAAAGGCCATCTCTGTATATGGATATGTGAGTATATACCTGGTCATAGTCATGCGGATGAACTAGAGTACAACTGATCATGGATGTCTAGAAGTATGAGCGTATACACATTTTGATAAGCTAGCACATTCTGCTATGCTATTATTGTAGTGAGCCATTTGGATCTATACTATACGTAGCATATTATTGATCCTAATACAAAGTGACTGATGCTGGTTGCATGGCGGAAATAGCGTAAGCGCATTACATTAACAAGCATAGTGTGCTGTGGCAGTTCCCATAGTGTTTGCTACATCTGTACAAGTTTTAGTTTTCCATGGCAGTCTCAAAAATGCGTCCTCTGTTTAATATGTAGGGATCCTGTTACTCCAGAATGAAGTTGTGTATAGTCTGGTTCTGCATGTAGATTAGAAAACTAGAAATGGCAGGTCATGACTAAGGGCACTGTGATGCTTGAAATGCATAAGCTGTAGTTTTTTTTGTCTTATCTCACATGGATTTTAAAGAAGCACTCCCACAAAAATGTTATTCTCTGACCTGTTAGAAAGGTACATTATGTAATCTGTAGTGAAGGTAATTTTCTTACTAGTGACTATATTAGTGAGTTAGGGGTTATAAGATGCCTTCTGATCCTCAGCTGTGTCATGTCACCAACACTCTGACTCTCCAAATAACACAGCATTTTATGCATTGGTAGAAAGCCAGTTTCTCTGTATTCCTATGGGAGCCTCAATGTCAGTCTCATAGGAATGTATGGAGAATCTGACTTCCTGTCCTGTATCAGTTAGAGAGGCAGAGAGATAGTCACATGACACAACTGATGATCAGAAGAGAGGTTATAACTCACAAACACAGTCACCGGTAAGATGATTACCCTCACTACAGTTTACAACATCTACTTTTCTAATGGGCCAGAGAATAAAAGGTTTTGTGTGCTTGAGTGCTTCTTTAAGGAGGATATCTAATAAAGTCTGGATTATTGTGTCCTCTACTGGATTCTGGATTTCTTTTGATTTTTTGTGACAATTTAAGGATCCTGTTACTCCAGAATGAAGCGTGTTTAGGCTGTGGAATAATGTGTATTAAAAACGTATAAATGCATGAACAGTATGAACCATGTATATGATTTAAACCTGTAAAAAGCCTGAACATATAAATAAAACTCAGACTGAGGAGCGAAACAATTATGAATAAGTTAAAGGATTTTTGGGAGTAGAATATTGATGACTTACAATATCCTAAGGAAAGGTCATCAATATACGATCAATGGGGGTTTGACTCCTGGCACCGCCACCGATTAGCGGCCGAGGTGCTCCTCACAACATATCAAGCACAGTTCCATACATACTATAACAGCTGTGCTTGGTTTTGCAGCTCAGACCCATTCACTTGAATGGGGCAGAATTGCATATAGGACCAGGGCCGCCTATAATATTGATTGGACCCTGGGCAAGAGGGAGAACACAAGTTCCATTGCCGCATTTATGGATCCATACTTTATTAACTAAGTAGCAGGACATGTAGGGCATACATGGGGGATCTCCCTGCACTTTCTATTATTTCTGGGCGCCACTCTGTTGCGCCACTGTGGCCCCCGTTACAATCTCCCGCGCTGTATGCTAAGTAACAGCATCGGAACACCAGGGAGGAGACATCAGCTTTTCTCTGTGTGCGTTCCTTCTCCCTGCCTGTAGCGCTGTCCAATCGCAGCGCAGAACGTCACAGGGAGAAAAAAAAACTCACCTTCTCCCTGAATGTGATGTTCTGCGCTGCGATTGGACAGCGCTACAGCCAGGGAGAAGGAATGCCCAGGGAGAAAAGCTGATGTCTCCTCCCTGGTGTTCCGATGCTGTTACTTAGCAAACAGTGCGGGAGAATGTAACGAGGGCCACAGCGGCGCAACGGAGCAGCACCCAGAAATAATAATAAGTGCAGGGACATCCCCCATGTATGCCCGACTTGTCCTGCTACTTAGTTAATAAAGTATGGACCCATGAAAGGTCCTCCAGTGGCCAGCAGGGCTCAAGAGGCAGCTGCCTTGGGCCCCCCAGGAGCAACTGGGCCCGGGGCAGCTGCCCCTTTTGCCCGGCGTAAAAGACGTCCCTGTATAGGACATTTGACGTCACTGTCCTAGGAAGATGCAGTGGTGCTAACTGAAGCACAGTGGCCTTTACAAACCGCTGACCATGGGGGTGCCGAGATTCAGACCCTCCACCGATCAGACATTGAGGATAGGTCATCATTATTGAACTTTAGACTGGTAAATGCATACAAGATGAGTCATGGCGTGTGGGTGTGAATGCGACCTTTCAAGTTATTATTCTAATGAAAAGAATGTGACATTTTTTAGAGTACCATCACGTTACTGTTTAGCATCATAGAGTTATGATAGAGTTAGGACAGCTTATTGCAAGAATCTAGATAGAGGGTCTCAGGTACAAGCTAGTACAAAGCCAATAGTCCTTCATGGTTAAAAAGAAAAAAGCTTGGCTCACACATCCACATGCATTGACCTAATGTTTCTCAGCATAGTTTATAAACAGCATAAAAGGTACTTTGTTTACTTTTTGATCAAAATCCATAAGCCCACTCACCACATCAAGGTGACCTCTTTCAAGTGGGTCCCTAGTGAAGTGCCACATGGCAAGCAACGCAAAACAGCACCTGAAGGTCTTATATGGTATTTAATATCTTAAAATGCATGAGTACAGCAGACGCTAAAGGGTTACTCATCTCCCAAAGACTAGAAAAAGCTTACAGAGTAATTTTGTGCACTGTTAATTGAACTGTTACATTGATGGCTGCCAAATGATCCTGACTGGCCATTGTCAGCATTCACTGCAATCTGAACTATGAAACAAATACAGGGCTAGCGTAATGACCAGTTTTGCATATGTAAAGAGGTCTCTGTGGGGTTTGATTAAAAATTCGAACTCAAACTGGGGAGAAATATTACAGGACGGTAGTCTGCTTGTGCTACTTAATTAAAATCCTGCTTACTCATGTTCTAACTTCTACCCAGGGTTGAATAAGAGTAGACAGTTGCTTATGGTGCAATTAATAACACCATTTATTTGGTGTAAAAATTAATTTTACATAAAAAAAATGACAGAATTAAAAAATATATATATTATATACAGTGGATATAAAAAGTCTACACACCCCTGTTAAAATGTCAAGTTTCTGTGATGTAAAAAAAATGAGACAAAGATAAATCATTTCAGAACTTTTTCCACCTTTAATGTGACCTATAAACTGTACAACTCAATTGAAAAACAAACTGAAATATTTTAGGTGGAGGGAAGAAAAAATATAAAAATAAAATAATATGGTTGCATAAGTGTGCACACCCTTAAACTAATACTTTGTTGAAGCACCTTTTGATTTTATTACAGCACTCAGTCTTTTTGGGTATGAGTCTATCAGCATGGCACATTTTGACTTGGCAAGATTTGCCCACTCTTCTTTGCAAAAACACTCCAAATCTGTCGGATTGCGAGGGCATCTCCTGTGCACAGCCCTCTTCAGATCACCCCACAGATTTTCAATCGGATTCAGGTCTGGGCTCTGGCTGGGCCATTCCAAAACTTTAATCATCTTCTGGTAAAGCCATTCCTTTGTTGATTTGGATGTATGCTTTGGGTCGTTGTCATGCTGAAAGATGAAGTTCCTCTACATGTTCAGCATTCTAGCAGAAGCCTGAAGGTTTTGTGCCAATATTGACTGGTATTTGAAATTGTTCATAATTCCCTCTAGCTTAACTAAGGCCCCAGTTCCAGCTGAAGAAAAACAGCCCCAAAGCATGATGCTGCCACCACCATGCTTCACTGTGGGTATGGTGTTCTTTTGGTGATGTGCAGTGTTGTTTTTGCACCAAACATATCTTTTGGAATTATGGCCAAAAGGTTCAACCTTGGTTTCATCAGACTATAACACCTTTTCCCACATGCTTTTGGGAGACTTCAGATGTGTTTTTGCAAAATGTAGCCTGGCTTGGATGTTTTTCTTCGTAAGAAAAGGCTTTCGTCTTGCCACTCTACCCCATAGCCCAGACATATGAAGAATATGGGAGATTGTTGTCACATGTACCACACAGCCAGCACTTGCCAGATATTCCTGCAGCTCCTTTAATGTTGCTGTAGGCCTCTTGGTAGCCACCCAGACCATTTTTTTTTCTCGTCTTTTCATCGATTTTGGAGGGAAGTCCAGTTCTTGGTAATGTAACTGTTGTGCTATATTTTCTCCACTTGATGATGACTGTCTTCACTGTGTTCCATGGTATATCTAATGCCTTGGAAATTCTTTTGTACCCTTCTCCTGACTGATACCTTTTAACAATGAGATCCCTCTGATGCTTTGGAAGCTCTCTGTGGACCATGGCTTTTGCTGTGGGATGCGACCAAGAAATTTTCAGGAAAGACCAACTAGAGCAGCTGAACTTTATTTGGGGTTAATCAGAGGCACTTTAAATGATGGCAGGTGTATGCTGACTCCTATTTAACATGATTTTGAATGTGATTGCTTAATTCTGAACATAGCTACATCCCCAGTTATTATAAGGTGTGCACACTTATGCAACCACATTATTTTTTTTTATTTTTTTTCTTCCCTCCACCTAAAAGATTTCATTTTGTTTTTCAATTAAGTTGTACAGTTTATAGGTCACATTAAAGGTGGAAAAAGTTATGAAATGATTTATCTTTGTCCCATTTTTTTACAACAAAGAAACCTGACATTTTAACAGGGGTGTGTAGACTTTTTAAAAAAAAAAATATATATATATATATATATATATATATATATACACTGCTCAAAAAAATAAAGGGAACACAAAAATAACACATCCTAGATCTGAATTAATTAAATATTCTTCTGAAATACTTTGTTCTTTACATAGTTGAATGTGCTGACAACAAAATCACACATAAATTAAAAAATGGAAATCAAATTTTTCAACCCATGGAGGTCTGGATTTGGAGTCACACTCAAAATTAAAGTGGAAAAACACACTACAGGCTGATCCAACTTTGATGTAATGTCCTTAACCGCCCCTGGACCACCTAACGCAGGATCGCGTTCCGGAGGCGGCAGCTGCAGGCAGAGTCACGCATCTATGCGTCATCTCGCGAGACGCAAGATTTCTTGTGAACGCGCGCACACAGGCGCGCGCGTTCACAGGATCGGAAGGTGAGCGAGTGGATCTACAGCCTGCCAGCGGCGATCGTTCGCTGGCAGGCTGTAGATGTGATTTTTTTAACCCCTAACAGATATATTAGATGCTGTTTTGATAACAGCGTCTAATATACCTGCTACCTGGTCCTCTGGTGGTCCCTTTTGCTTGGATCGACCGCCAGAGGACACAGGCAGCTCAGTAATAAGTAGCACCAAACACCACTACACTACACCCCCCCTGTCACTTATTAACCCCTTATTAACCCCTGATCACCCCATATAGACTCCCTGATCACCCCCCTGTCATTGATCACCCCCCTGTCATTGATCACCCCCCTGTAAGGCTCCATTCAGAAGTCCGTATGTTTTTTACGGATCCACGGATACATGGATCGGATTCGCAAAACACATACGGACGTCTGAATGGAGCCTTACAGGGGGGTGATCACCCCATATAGACTCCCTGATCACCCCCCTGTCATTGATCACCCCCTTGTAAGGCTGGCTCCATTCAGAGGTCCGTATGTGTTTTGCGGATCCACGGATCCATGGATCGGATCCGCAAAACACATACGGACGTCTGAATGGAGCCTTACAGGGGGTGATCAATGAAAGGGGGGTGATCACCCCATATACACTCCCTGATCACCCCCCTGTCATTGATCACCCCCCTGTCATTGATCACCCCCCTGTAAGGCTCCATTCAGACGTCCATATGTTTTTTACGGATCCACGGATACATGGATCGGATCCGCAAAACACATACGGACGTCTGAATGTAGCCTTACAGGGGGGTGATCAATGACAGGGGAGTGATCACCCCATATAGACTCCCTGATCACCCCCCTGTCATTGATCACCCCCCTGTAAGGCTCCATTCAGACGTCCATATGTGTTTTGCGGATTCGTGGATCCGCAAAACACGGACACCGCGGATCCGCAAAAACACATACGGACGTCTGAATGGAGCCTTACAGGGGGGTGATCAATGACAGGGGGGTGATCACCCCATATACACTCCCTGATCACCCCCCTGTCATTGATCACCCCCCTGTAGACATTTTTTTGGCCCAAGTTAGCGGAAATAGTTTTTTTTTTTTTTGTTTGTTTTTTCTTACAAAGTCTCATATTCCACTAACTTGTGTCAAAAAATAAAATCTCACATGAACTCACCATACCCCTCACGGAATCCAAATGCGTAAAATTTTTTAGACATTTATATTCCAGACTTCTTCTCACGCTTTAGGGCCCCTAAAATGCCAGGGCAGTATAAATACCCCACATGTGACCCCATTTCAGAAAGAAGACACCCCAAGGTACTCCGTGAGGGGCATATTGAGTCCATGAAAGATTGAAATTTTTGTCCCAAGTTAGCGGAAAGGGAGACTTTGTGAGAAAAAAAAAAATATCAATTTCCGCTAACTTGTGCCAAAAAAAACCAATTTCTATGAACTCGCCATGCCCCTCATTGAATACCTTGGGGTGTCTTCTTTCCAAAATGGGGTCACATGTGGGGTATTTATACTGCCTTGGCATTTTAGGGGCCCTAAAGCGTGAGAAGAAGTCTGGGATCCAAATGTCTAAAAATGCCCTCATTAAAGGAATTTGGGCCCCTTTGCGCATCTAGGCTGCAAAAAAGTGTCACACATGTGGTATCGCCGTACTCAGGAGAAGTTGGGCAATGTGTTTTGGGGTGTCATTTTACATATACCCATGCTGGGTGAGATAAATATCTTGGTCAAATGCCAACTTTGTATAAAAAAATTGGAAAAGTTGTCTTTTGCCGAGATATTTCTCTCACCCAGCATGGCTATATGTAAAATGACACCCCAAAACACATTGCCCAACTTCTCCTGAGTACGGCGATACCAGATGTGTGACACTTTTTTGCAGCCTAGGTGGGCAAAGGGGCCCACATTCCAAAGAGCACCTTTAGGATTTTACAGGTAATTTTTTACACATTTTGATTTCAAACTACTTCCCACACATTAGGGCCCCTAAATTGCCAGGGCAGTATAACTACCCCACAAGTGACCCCATTTTGGAAAGAAGACACCCCAAGGTATTCCGTGATGGGCATGGCGGGTTCCTAGAATTTTTTTTTTTTGTCACAAGTTAGCGGAAAATGATGATATTTTTTTTTTTTCTTACAAAGTCTCATATTCCACTAACTTGTGACAAAAAATAAAAACTTCCATGAACTTTCTATGCCCATCACGAAATACCTTGGGGTGTCTTCTTTCCAAAATGGGGTCACTTGTGGGGTAGTTATACTGCCCTGGCAATTTAGGGGCCCTAATGTGTGGGAAGTAGTTTGAAATCAAAATGTGTAAAAAATGACCTGTGAAATCCTAAAGGTGTTCTTTGGAATGTGGGCCCATTTGCCCACCTAGGCTGCAAAAAAGTGTCACACATCTGGTATCGCCGTACTCAGGAGAAGTTGGGCAATGTGTTTTGGGGTGTCATTTTACAAATACCCATGCTGGGTGAGATAAATATCTCGGCAAAAGACAACTTTTCCCCTTTTTTTATACAAAGTTGGCACTTGACCGAGATATTTCTCTCACCCAGCATGGGTATATGTAAAATGACACCCCAAAACACATTGCCCTACTTCTTCTGAGTACGGCGATACCAGATGTGTGACACTTTTTTGCAGCCTAGGTGGGCAAAGGGGCCCACATTCCAAAGAACACCTTTGGGATTTCACAGGTCATTTTTTACACATTATGATTTCAAACTACTTCCCACACATTAGGGCCCCTAAATTGCCAGGGCAGTATAACTACCCCACAAGTGACCACATTTTGGAAAGAAGACACCCCAAGGTATTTTGTGATGGGCATTGTGAGTTCATGGAAGTTTTTATTTTTTGTCACAAGTTAGTGGAATATGAGACTTTGTAAGAAAAAATAAACAAAAAAAAACGTCATTTTCCGCTAACTTGTGACAAAAAATTAAAAGTTCTATGAACTCACTATGCCCATCAGCGAATACCTTAGGGTGTCTACTTTCCGAAATGGGGTCATTTGTGGGGTTTTCTACTGTCTGGGCATTGTAGAACCTCAGGAAACATGACAGGTGCTCAGAAAGTCAGAGCTGCTTCAAAAAGCGGAAATTCACATTTTTGTACCATAGTTTGTAAACGCTATAGCTTTTACCCAAACCATTTTTTTTTTACCCAAACATTTTTTTTTATCAAAAAACATGTAGAAAATGTAGAACAATAAATTCAGAGAAAATTTTATATATGGATGTCGTTTTTTTTCAAAAATTTTACAACTGAAAGTGAAAAATGTCATTTTTTTGCCAAAAAAATCGGTAAATTTCAATTAATAACAAAAAAAGTAAAAATGTCAGCAGCAATGAAATACCACCAAATGAAAGCTCTATTAGTGAGAAGAAAAGGAGGTAAAATTCATTTGGGTGGTAAGTTGCATAGAAATTAATGGGGCTGCGTGAATAACGCATTGCATCCGCTATGAAGTGCGGATGAAATGCGTTTTTCACTAATGGTTGCTAAGAGATGTTGTTTGTAAACCTTCAGTTTTTTATCACGCGCGTGAAAAACGCATCAAAACGCATTGCACCCGCGCAAATAAAATAGAACACAATGGCAGACAAAACTGAATGAACTTGCTTGCAAAATGGTGCGAGTTTCACTGAACGCATCCGGTCCTAATCCATTACGCTCGTGTGAAAGAGGCCTAAGAGGTGATAATGTTTGTGTATTTGACAGCATCACAGTCACAGGGTATGGGATGGGCGGCTTTATTAGTGTTCTGCAGCAGCTAAGGTTTGTATTACAAGGTCCTGCAGCACCTGAGGTGTGTATTGTAATGTTCTGCAGCAGCTTAGGTGGTATTATGAGGTTCTGCAGTAGCTAAGGTTTGTATTTTAAGGTTCTGCAGCAGCTGAGGTATGTATTATGAGCAGTGATGGTCAGTTTGCAGTGTTCGCCAACAAACACATGCGGGCGGCCATCTTGACTCACCCGTCCAGCGATGCACAGGTAAGCCCTTACCTGTGCCGGGAGCCAGTCTGAAATCAAATGCGGTCACCGGGAGCAGGCAGTTTCGAGAACAGCCGCCGGGGGCCTTCATCGGGCTGTTCTCGGAACTGCCTGCTCCCGGTGACCGTATTTGATTTCAGACCGGCTCCCGGCACAGGCACAGGTAAGGGCTTACCTGTGCATCACCGGACGGGTGAGTCAGGATGGCAGCGCGCATGTGTTCGTTGGCGAACACTGCGAACTGACCATCACTGATTATGAGGTTATGCAGCAGATTAGGTGGTATTATAAGGTTCTGCAGCAGCTAAGTTTTGTATTTTGAAGTTCTGCAGCAGCTGAGGTGTGTATTGTAATGTTCGGCAGCAGCTTAGGTGGTATTATGAGGTTCTGCAGCAGCTAAGTTTTGTATTTTGAGGTTCTGCAGCAGCTGAGGTATGTATTATGAGGTTATGCATCAGCTTAGGTGGTATTATAAGGTTCTGCAGTGTTACCTTGGAACCAAACCTGAGTTTGGTAAAAGGCTTTTTACTGTAGAAATTAATTCATAAAGTTATTACCTGAAGTGTCGTGAGACTTCGCGAAGTAATAACTTCGGCTCATGGGAGCCAATACATTCTAATTCTGTATGGAGCGCTCGCTCCGTACAGTATTCTAACAAAGTTTATTTGAATCGACTTCGGATGTTTCATCTGGAGTCGATTCACTCATCCCTAGTAGTCATCACAACTTTGAAAATCCCAGATCTGTTTCAGAAACCTATTTTCCTATTGACTTCTATTGGGAAATGAGATGCTAGAGTTCCCGACACAGTCATTACTGCAGCATGGCCATACTCCAAGCACATAGCTACATGCACATTACTAGATATGGATCAGCTCTCGTGACCTCCTGGCTTGTGCACAGGTGTACAGGGCTGGCCTGCAGACTTAAATATCTACAGTCAGGTCCATAAATATTGGGACATTGACACAATTCTAACATTTTATGCTCTATACACCACCACAATGGATTTGAAATAAAACAAAAACAAGGTGTGCTTTAACTGCAGACTGTCAGCTTTAATTTGAGGGTATTTACATCCAAATCAGGTGAACGGTGCATGAATTACAACAGTTTGCATATGTGCCTCCCACTTGTTAAGGGACCAAAAGTAATGGGACAATTGGCTTCTCAGCTGTTCCATGGCCAGGTGTGTGTTATTCCCTCATTATCCCAATTACAATGAGCAGATAAAAGGTCCAGAATTAATTTCAAGTGTGCTATTTGCATTTGGAGCTGTCAACTCTCAAGATGAGATCCAAAGAGCTGTCACCATCAGTGAAGCAAGCCATCATTAAACTGAAAAACCCCAAAACAAACCCATCAGAGAGATAGCAAAAACATTAGGCGTGGCCAAAACAACAGTTTGGAACATTCTTAAAAAGAAGGAATGCACCGGTGAGCAGAGCAACACAAAAAGATCCGGAAGACCATGGAAAACAACTGTGGTGGATGACCGAAGAATTCTTTCCCTGGTGAATAAAACACCCTTCACAACAGTTGGCCAGATCAAGAACACTCTGCAGGAGGTAGGTGTATGTGTGTCAAAGTCAACAATCAAGAGAAGACTTCACCAGAGTGAATACAGAGGGTTCACCACAAGATGTAAACCATTGGTGAGCCTCAAAAACAGGAAGGCAAGATTAGAGTTTGCCAAACGACATCTAAAAAAGCCTCCATAGTTCTGGAACTACATCCTATGGACAGATGAGACCAAGATCAATTTGTACCAGAGTGATGGGAAGAGAAGAGTATGGAGAAGGAAAGGAACTGCTCATGATCCTAAGCATGCCACCTCATTAGTGAAGCATGGTGGTGGTAGTGTCATGGCGTGGGCATGTATGGCTGCCAATGGAACTGGTTCTCTTGTATTTATTGATGATGAGACTGCTGACAAAAGCAGCAGGATGAATATTCAGCCAAATGATTCAGAACTCATTGAACGGCGCTTCACAGTGCAGATGGACAATGACCCGAAGCATACTGAAAAAGCAACCAAAGAGTTTTTTAAGGGAAAGAAGTGGAATGTTAGGCAATGGCCAGGTCAATCACCTGACCTGAATCCGATTGAGCATGCATTTCACTTGCTGAAGACAAAACTGAAGGGAAAATGCCCCAAGAACAAGCAGGAACTGAAGACAGTTGCAGTAGAGGCCTGGCAGAGCATCACCAGGGATGAAACCTAGTGTCTGGTGATGTCTATGCGTTCCAGTCTTCAGGCTGTAATTGACTGCAAAGGATTTGCAACCAAGTATTAAAAAGTGAAAGTTTGATTTATAATTATTAGTATTATGTCCCATTACTTTTGGTCCCTTAAAAAGTGGGAGGCACATATGCAAACTGTTGTCATTCCTACACCGTTCACATGATTTGGATGTAAATACCCTCAAATTAAAGCTGACAGTCTGCAGTTAAAGCACATCTAGTTAGTTTCATTTCAAATCCATTGTGGTGGTGTATAGAGCCAAAAATCTTAGAATTGTGCCGATGTCCCAATATTTATGGACCTGACTGTAATAGTTAGTATGCGTCCAGCACCCCAGTTTAAGTTCAACCATAATTTCATGATAGACACATCAAAAAAAATAAAAAATCCAAAAATGATCACAAATTCTTGAATTTGACATTTTCTACTACTCGGCTTGCTGGACCATGGTCCTTGCTATGGTATTTATGTCATTATGCTCCTGATGAGTCTATGCTAGGCTTTATTTTGGGAACAGTAGACCTCAGTATCCCTCTGGAAGGCAGGACCAGACATTTTACAGGTTGCTCTAGGACATTATCCCAACCTGCACTGGATTCATCTTGGTCCAGCGAGTGGGATTATGGTAATGCAGCACAGCAGAATGGATGATTGTTTCTTTTGTCTTATCAAATTATCCCATTAACATTCAATGGTCTGCTCTCCTGCCTTAGAGGGTGCTTTTATACTTTCATGTTACAGAGTGCATTGGTCATTCCAGAGCAAACAATGTATTATTTTCCATCATGTTTTTTTATCAAAAATAAAGATGGACCAGAATGTTATTGCCAAATGAAATGTTTTTCTTGCTCTCCGCTTCTGAAAGCCATGCTTTGGAGGCATTTTGAGTATTCTGCTTTAGTCTAGCAATATGGCTGTATTTCCAATACATGATAGGCATATCGTTGTGGGGCACAGGGCTGACGTGGTTGTCTCCATCGGGTTCCTCTAGGTTATTGGACAAGGCCGAAATACAACTTCTCAGAATGTTGTAATGAATTGGCATAGTTTGTAGTGGGGTCAGCTGGTGGCCAAGGTTTAACATGGCAAAAGTTCTAAGTCTGCAGTCTCCTATAATATAAATCTGTCACTGCTTGAAAAGAGGAGATTGTATTGATTGTAATCACACTTCTGCAGGCGGATAGTTACAGAGATGCTTCATGATGGCTAGAAAGTATGCTAATTTCTCAATTTATGAGGACATCAGTGTAATTCATTCTGTGCTGGTGTTTTGGTCTGTTACCAGACTTGGCACTTTTTGCAAGTTAACCTGAGCCTCATTAATCAGTTCACATAAAAAGGCTTAGCAATTTACTGAGCCAAATTTAACCCAGGAACAGAGATTGTTCCGAATTTAGAACCATACAAAGTGCTTGCACAGAACTGGCAGGGTTTACTACTGCTCCACACAATGGGCCAAAGACCCTTGCAGTTAAAGTATTTTTAGGGGAAAAAAACTGTCAGGAGTTTTTGTAATGGATCATTTAGGAATAAAGACATACAGATGATGATAGGTAGTTATATAGGAGATAGATATTAGATAGATAGGAGATAGATAGATAGATAGATAGATAGATAGATAGATAGATAGATAGATAGATAGATAGATAGATATTAGATAGATAATAGACAGACAGATAGATAGATAGTTGCACTGAATTTCCTTCATTCCTTAATATTCAGTTTGCAGCCTGCTCTTAAAATGCAATGCAATCTGACAGCTCCATGTTATGGAGCACAAGAAGCTGAGCAGATTGATTATATATATACAATATATATATATATATATATATATATATAAAATCAATCTTGTTAAAAGGGCGGTCACTGTTAAAGGGGTGGTCACTGTTAAATGGGCGGTTACTGTTAAAGGGGCGGTCACTGTGAAAGTTACTGTTAAAGGGATGGTCACTGTGAAAGTCACTGTTAAAGGGGCGGTCACTGTGAATGTCATTTTTAAAGGGGCGGGCACTGTGGAGGTCTCTGTTAAAGGGGCGGGCACTGTGAAAGTCACTGTTAAAAGGGTGGTCACTGTGAAAGTCACTGTTAAAGGGGAGGTCACTGAAAGTCACTGTTAAAGGGGCGGTCACTGTGAAAGTCACTGTTAAAGGGCCGGTCACTGTGAAAGTCACTGTTAAAGGGGTGGTCACTGTAAAAGGAGTGGTCACTGTGAAAGTCACTGTTAAAGGGGCGGTCACTGTAAAAGTCATTGTTATGGGGGAAACTGTCTATATTTTTTTACGACAAAAGGAAACATAAAATAAAATAGATGAGCTAGTATATATAGTACAGACCAAAAGTTTGGACACACCTTCTCATTCAAAGAGTTTTCTTTATTTTCATGACTATGAAGGCATCAATACTATGAATTAACACATGTGGAATTATATACATAACAAACAAGTGTGAAACAACTGAAAATATGTCATATTCTAGGTTCTTCAAAGTAGCCACCTTTTGCTTTGTTTACTGCTTTGCACACTCTTGGCATTCTCTTGATGAGCTTCAAGAGGTAGTCCCCTGAAATGGTTTTCACTTCACAGGTGTGCCCTGTCAGGTTTAGGCTACTAATTCATAGTTTTGATGCCTTCAGTGTGAATCTACAATTTTCATAGTCATGAAAATAAAGAAAACTCTTTGAATGAGAAGGTGTGTCCAAACTTTTGGTCTGTACTGTATATATATATATATATATATATATATATAATATCATAAAAATTAATTTCTGTCTGTCTGTTCTTTACGTGCGACCAAATAACTGGAGCACGTAAATAACTGGAGCACAGGTACATCAGGTGTCCGGGAATGTTTTAGACCGGGTCTCAGCTCTCTCAGTTGCAGCATGTCGCAGTGCAACACCATAGCCTATCATTATATCATGCCTATCATGTCGTTATGTGCAGCCCTAGCCTTAAAGGGGCAGGGTGCTGTGGAGGTAACTGTTAAAAGGGCAGGGGCCACTATTAAAGGGGCAGCTGCTGTGGAGGTCACTGTTAAAGGGACGGGAACTGTGGAGGTCACTGTTAAAGGTTCGTTCACTGTGGATGTTACTGTTAAGGGGGCAGGCCGCTGTGGAGGTCACTGTTAAAGGGGCGGGCGCTGTGGCAGTCACTGTTAACCGCTTGCCGCCACGCTAACGCCGAAAGGCGTCATCGCGGCGGCTCCCCCAGGCTACGCTAACGCCAATTTGCGTCATCTCGCGTGAGCCGAGATTTCCTGTGAACGCGCTCACAGGAACGGAAGGTAAGAGAGTTGATCTCCAGCCTGCCAGCGGCGATCGTTCGCTGGCAGGCTGGAGATGTGTTTTTTTTAACCCCTAACAGGTATATTAGACACTGTTTTGATAACAGCGCCTAATATACCTGCTACCTGGTCCTCTGGTGGTCCCCTTTGTTTGGATCGACCACCAGAGGACACAGGTAGCTCAGTAAAGTAGCACCAAGCACCACTACACTACACTACACCCCCCCCCCGTCACTTATTAACCCCTTATTAGCCCCTGATCACCCCTGATCACCCCATATAGACTCCCTGATCACCCCCCCTGTCATTGATCACCCCCCTGTCATTGATTGATTACCCCCCTGTCATTGATCACACCCCTGTAAAGCTCCATTCAGACGTCCGCATGATTTTTACGGATCCACTGATAGATGGATCGGATCCGCAAAACGCATACGGACGTCTGAATGGAGCCTTACAGGGGCATGATCAATGACTGTGGTGATCACCCCATATAGACTCCCTGATCACCCCCCTGTCATTGATTACCCCCCTGTCATTGATCACCCCCCTGTCAGGCTGCATTCAGATGTCCGTATGATTTTTACGGATCCACGGATACATGGATCGGATCCGCAAAACACATACGGATATCTGAATGGAGCCTTATAGGGGGGTGATCAATGACAGGGGGGTAATCACCCCATATAGACTCCCTGATCACCCCCCCTGTCATTGATCACCCCCCCTGTCATTGATCACCCCCCCTGTCATTGATCACCCCCCTGTCATTGATCACCCCCCTGTCAGGCTCCATTCAGACATTTTTTTGGCCCAAGTTAGCGGAAATTATTATTTTTTTCTTACAAAGTCTCATATTCCACTAACTTGTGTCAAAAAATTAAATCTCACATGAACTCACCATACCCCTCACGGAATCCAAATGCGTAAAATTTTTTAGACATTTATATTCCAGACTTCTTCTCACGCTTTAGGGCCCCTAGAATGCCAGGGCAGTATAAATACCCCACATGTGACCCCATTTCGGAAAGAAGACACCCCCAGGTATTCCGTGAGGGGCATATTGAGTCCATGAAAGATTGAAATTTTTGTCCCAAGTTAGCGGAACGGGAGACTTTGTGAGAAAAAAATAAAAAATATCAATTTCCGCTAACTTGTGCAAAAAAAAAAAAAATTCTATGAACTCTCCATGCCCCTCATTGAATACCTTGGGGTGTCTTCTTTCCAAAATGGGGTCACATGTGGGGTATTTATACTGCCCTGGCATTCTAGGGGCCCCAAAGCGTGAGAAGAAGTCTGGTATCCAAATGTCTAAAAATGCCCTCCTAAAAGGAATTTGGGCACCTTTGCGCATCTAGGCTGCAAAAAAAGTGTCACACATCTGGTATCGCCGTACTCAGGAGAAGTTGGGGAATGTGTTTTGGGGTGTCATTTTACATATACCCATGCTGGGTGAGAGAAATATCTTGGTCAAATGCCAACTTTGTAAAAAAAATGGGAAAAGTTGTCTTTTGCCAAGATATTTCTCTCACCCAGCATGGGTATATGTAAAAAGACACCCCAAAACACATTCCCCAACTTCTCCTGAATACGGCGATACCACATGTGTGACACTTTTTTGCAGCCTAGGTGGGCAAAGGGGCCCATATTCCAAAGAGCACCTTTAGGATTTCACAGGTCATTTACCTACTTACCACACATTAGGGCCCCTGGAAAATGCCAGGGCAGTATAACTACCCCACAAGTGACCCCATTTTGGAAAGAAGACACCCCAAGGTATTCCGTGAGGGGCATGGCGAGTTCCTAGAATTTTTTATTTTTTGTCACAAGTTAGTGGAAAATTATGATTTTTTTTTTTTTCTTACAAAGTCTCATATTCCACTAACTTGTGACAAAAAATAAAAACTTCCACGAACTCACTATGCCCATCAGCGAATACCTTGGGGTGTCTTCTTTCCAAAATGGGGTCACTTGTGGGGTAGTTATACTGCCCTGGCATTCTAGGGGCCCAAATGTGTGGTAAGGAGTTTGAAATCAAATTCTGTAAAAAATGACCAGTGAAATCCGAAAGGTGCTCTTTGGAATATGGGCCCCTTTGCCCACCTAGGCTGCAAAAAAGTGTCACACATGTGGTATCTCCGTATTCAGGAGAAGTTGGGGAATGTGTTTTGGGGTGTCATTTTACATATTCCCATGCTGGGTGAGAGAAATATCTTGGCAAAAGACAACTTTTACCATTTTTTTATCCAAAGTTGTTTTTTGCCAAGATATTTCTCTCACCCAGCATGGGTATATGTAAAATGACACCCCAAAACACATTCCCCAACTTCTCCTGAATACGGATATACCACATGTGTGACACTTTTTTGCAGCCTAGGTGGGCAAAGGGGCCCACATTCCAAAGAGCACCTCTGCTCCTTACCACACATTTGGGCCCCTAGAATGCCAGGGCAGTATAACTACCCCACAAGTGACCCCATTTTGGAAAGAAGACATCCCAAGGTATTCGCTGATGGGCATAGTGAGTTCATGGAAGCTTTTATTTTTTGTCAGAAGTTAGTGGAATATGAGACTTTGTAAGGAAAAAAAAAAAAAATCATCATTTTCCGCTAACTTGTGACAAAAAATAAAAAGTTCTATGAACTCACTATGCCCATCAGCGAATACCTTAGGGTGTCTACTTTCCGAAATGGGGTCATTTGTGGGGTGTTTGTACTGTCTGGGCATTGTAGAACCTCAGGAAACATGACAGGTGCTCAGAAAGTCAGAGCTGCATCAAAAAGCGGAAATTCACATTTTTGTACCATAGTTTGTAAACGCTATAACTTTTACCCAAAACATTTTTTTTTTACCCAAACATTTTTTTTTTATCAAAGACATGTAGAACAATAAATTTAGAGCAAAATTTATATATGGATGTAGTTTTTTTTGCAAAATTTTACAACTGAAAGTGAAAAATGTCATTTTTTTGCAAAAAAAATCGTTAAATTTCGATTCATAACAAAAAAAGTAAAAATGTCAGCAGCAATGAAATACCACCAAATGAAAGCTCTATTAGTGAGAAGAAAAGGAGGTAAAATTCATTTGGGTGGTAAGTTGCATGACCGAGCAATAAACCGCTAAAGTTGTGGAGTGCCGATTTGTAAAAAAGGGCCTGGTCTTTAGGGGGGTGTAAACCTGTGGTCCTTAAGTGGTTAAGGGGGCAGGGGCCACTATTAAAGGGGCAACTGCTGTGGAGGTCCCTGTTAAGTCAGCAGGGTACTGTGAGGTCACTGTTAAGGGAGCGGGTTACTGTGGAGGTCACTGTTAATGGAACGGGATACTGTGGCCGTCACTGTTAAAGGGACAGGTGCTGTGGAGGTCTCTGTTAAGGGGGCAGGGAACAGTGGAGGTCACAGATAAGGGGATGGTCCGCTATGGAGGTCAGTGTTAAGGGGCGGGGTGCTGTATAGGTCACTATTAAGGGGGAATACCCCTGAGGAGGTTACTGTCAAAGGAGTGGGCTGCTTTGAAACTCACTGTTAAAGGGGCAGGCTGCTGTGAAGGTCAAAGTTAAGGGGATGGGCTGCTGTGGAGATCCCATTTTAAGAAGGCGCGGCACTGTGAGGGGGTCAGTGTTAAGGGGTGGGGGGCTGTGGAGTTAACTGTTAAGGAGGAAGGGTGCTGTAAAGGTCACTGTTATGGGGAATACTGTCTATCTTTTAACGACACACACAAACATTAAATGAGGTAAATGAAATATACCCGTGTGAAGCCGGGTCCTTCTGCTAGTCTCTTACATATATAAAAATGAGTTTCTGTCTGTCTGTCTTTTTGTCTTCTTTATGCGCGACCAAACGACTGGTCCCCCAAGCCTTAAAGGGGCAGGGCACTGTGGAGGTCACTGTTAAAGGGGCGGGTGCTGTGGAGGTCACTGTTAAAGGGGCATTCACTGTGGATGTTAATGTTAAGGAGGCAGGCCGCTGTGGAGGTCACTGTTAAGGGAACGGGGTACTGTGGCAGTCACTGTTAAAGGGATGGGTGCTGTAGAGGTCTCTGTTAAGGGGGCAGGGAACAGTGGAGGTCACAGATAAGGGGACGGTCCCCTATGGAGGTCAATGTTAAGGGGCAGGGTACTGTATAGGTCACTGTTAAGGGGGCGGCCCCTGAGGAGGTCACTGTCAAGGGATTGGGGTGCTGTGAAGCTCACTGTTAAAGGGGCGGGCTGCTGTGAAGGTCAAAGTTAGGGGAACGACTGCTGTGGAGATCCCATTATAGTGTGTGTGTATGTATGTGTGTATATATATATATATATATACAGTACAGACCAAAAGTTTGGACACACCTTCTCATTCAAAGAGTTTTCTTTATTTTCATGACTATGAAGGCATCAAAACTATGAATTAACACATGTGGAATTATATACATAACAAACAAGTGTGAAACAACTGAAAATATGTCATATTCTAGGTTCTTCAAAGTAGCCACCTTTTGCTTTGATTACTGCTTGCTTTGCACACTCTTGGCATTCTCTTGATGAGCTTCAAGAGGTAGTCCCCTGAAATGGTCTTCCAACAGTCTTCAAGGAGTTCCCAGAGATGCTTAGCACTTGTTGGCCCTTTTGCCTTCACTCTGCGGTCCAGCTCACCCCAAACCATCTCGATTGGGTTCAGGTCCGGTGACTGTGGAGGCCAGGTCATCTGGCGCAGCACCCCATCACTCTCCTTCATGGTCAAATAGCCCTTACTTTCAAAGTTTTCCCAATTTTTCCCCTGACTGACTGACCTTCATTTCTTAAAGTAATGATGGCCACTCGTTTTTCTTTACTTAGCTGCTTTTTTCTTGCCATAATACAAATTCTAACAGTCTATTCAGTAGGACTATCAGCTGTGTATCCACCTGACTTCTCCTCAACGCAACTGATGGTCCCAACCCCATTTATAAGGCAAGAAATCCCACTTATTAAACCTGACAGGGCACACCTGTGAAGTGAAAACCATTTCAGGGGACTACCTCTTGAAGCTCATCAAGAGAATGCCAAGAGTGTGCAAAGCAGTAATCAAAGCAAAAGGTGGCTACTTTGAAGAACCTAGAATATGACATATTTTCAGTTGTTTCACACTTGTTTGTTATGTATATAATACCACATGTTTTAATTCATAGTTTTGACGCCTTCAGGTTGAATCTACAATTTTCATAATCATGAAAATAAAGAAAACTCTTTGAATGAGAAGGTGTGTCCAAACTTTTGGTCTGTACTGTATATATATATACAGTTATTTATTTTGTGAGAAAAGATTCAGTAAAACCTGTAATTTATACATTTATTTCTTAGCTTTTTTGCAGCCCTGTGAATAACCATCAGTACAGGAGGGAGGTGTTATCAGTGACTGATAGCTATCACTTATGTACACTTATACACACATTGCTATTATTCACTGATAACACCTCCCTCCTGTACCGATAGTTTTTTACAGGACTGCAAAAAAGCAAATATATAAATGTGTCAGTGTGTAAATTACAAGTTTTATTGAATCTTTTCCCACAAAAATATATATCAATCTGCTCGGCTACTCCTGATCTATAACCCGGTGCCTTTAGATTATTTTGCACTTTGTGTGAGAGGTTCTCTTTAAGGTGGATTTAGATGGGATGATATTCGGGTAGATTATTGGAAATGAACGTTCATTTCCAACAATCTGCCTGTCTAAAGGTGCAGCCGATCACCCAATAAACGAGTAAAACACTCATTCATTGGGTGAAATGATCATTAGTGCTTGCCAGTAAATTATCATTTCTGGGCATTAGATCATTCTGTCCAAACAGCGATCTGCTGCCCAGGAACAATGCAGCTGTATACGGGTCCATTCACACGTCCGTAAGTGTTTTGCGGATCCGCAAAACACGGACACCTGCAATGTGCGATCCGCAATTTGCGGATCCGCACATCACAGACACTATAATAGAAAATGCCTTTTCTCGTCCGCAATTGCGGACAAGAATAGGACATGTTCTATTTTTTTCAGGAACGAAATTGCGGATCCCGAAAAAACGGATGTGGATCCCGAAAATGCAGTTGCGGATCCAGGAAATGTGGATTTGCATCCGTTCCAGCCCCATTGAAAGTGAATGGGTCCGGAAATTGCGGAACGAATGCGGACCCAAATTAAGGACGTGTGAATGGACCCTAAGGGCGAGTGATCGCAATAGCAATCTCTCGTTCTTTTTACTGTGGATTGCTGCATGTAAATGCAGTGCTTCACCTCCACTTAATGAGAAGCCGTTCCTTCGCGACAATTGACTACCGTCTAAATGCGCCTTTGGTTTAAGTCTTTTTTCGGGTCCCTTCCAGTTTTACTTGCTGTATTTGTGGATTGTGTGCTGTCTGACTATGTTAGCTATGTGAAGAGTTTCCACATACTCTACAGCAGCAACATGGAAATTATTTTAAGGAAGATTGTTTAGAAAGTTGCTTAATTTTACACTTTACAGGAAACAAATGAACAATAAAAAGCAGTGCAGAGTTGTTCCAAATTCCAAAGGACCAGACACCAAATAATTTAAAATGTAAAAAAGACACTCATCTGGTCAACATATTCCTTGTCCTGGGTCAAGCTCCTGTCTTTGCCAGCCCCTGCTAGTGTGATGTCAGTTAAACATGCATGCCACTGTTGCAAGCCAGTCAGTGGTACATCATGAATGGCACATGACCTCTAAACTTTAGCTGTCATGTGTCGCTCCTGCACATGTCACTGCTGAGGCCATTGATTAACCTACAACTGTGACGTATACGTTAACGTGTCATCACACTTTTGGCCCAGCAAAGCCTAGGAAGCTTAGCATTGGACCTGGAATACTTTAAAAGGTGTTTTTCGTTTTGTTTTTTTACATTGTAGCTGGCCGTATGGAATGTAGTTACCCTTCTCAGATAACCCCTTTAAAGTGAGTGATTTTGTATTTTTTTTGTAAAAAATCTATTATTATTCTGTTTTGTCCAACAGCTTCGTGAACATTTGGCAAAAGGTCAGCGCTTATTGGCAGGGCAAGGGATGACACTGGTTGTACGGAGCATGCTGGAGTTGGTGTCAACCAAGAATTACTACAGTGGAGATCTTCTTTTCTGTGTTGAGATCTTGCGCAATGTAACTGATACTTATAAAAGAGCAACCTATATACCATCCTTTGAAGACATTCAGGTAAGTGTACATACAGGAATATAAATTAGGGGAAAATCATTCTATTGACACAAACTGGCTACTAAACCTGAGTCGGTTATATTCACAGACCTTTGTTGAACATTGTTGATAGCCTAGAGGATTCACTGATGGGTTCATGTGAATAATCCAGTATTGTAGAAGTGTCCTCTATTATTAAATAGCAATAATTATATAGTTAATGGGAGTCAATTGTCATTAACTAATACAATTCTTACTATTTAAAATCATAGAAAGGTTAAGCAAGCAAGGAAATTTAGTTTAGAAAGCTGGTGAATGTTGAATGTAGATATAAGTGAATCACTCAAATTTAAATTTGGGTTTGATTTGGCTGAACCTTGCGGCCGATTCATTTTGGATCCAAATTGCTTCTACCTGAATCGAAAAGGCTCCATTTGGTTTCTCGCATTCTTACTGACTGTCTCTCCCCAAAATTTTCCCAAAGTGAATCACCATAAATTCATAGGAGGAGGAGTAGTAGTCACAACAGCAGTCCTCACTTTGGCACTCCCTGGACCGTGAAGTGATGGGAGTAGCACAAACTTTGCTCCTTTTGAGGCAGATCTCCTACCTGGTGGTAGATGGGGTGCCCTTGGTGTTGGTGGGCTTTAGGGTGCAAGGTAGGGCTCCCTCGGAATATTGGGGAGGAGTGCCAATTGTTTAGTGAAGCAATTTAGACTGATTATACATACAGACAAGTCAAGTAGTGAAAAGTCTCTCTCACAATGAATTTTTAATTCCAAGGTAGCACTACCATGCCAAACTGTGGAGTGTAGTCTTTAACAGATGGCCAGACTGTCTCAGAAAGGGTAGGGATTATGATGCTGTTCCCCAACCAAATGCAGTGAAGTCCACAGCCTACTTTCATACATTACCATCACTGATGTATTGGTCCATGAACTTTCCCTTTTGTAATGGCCTTCAACCTTCAGTAAGTTGAATGCGCTTTCTCTCAGAGGCTGGCACTGGTTTTGGCTGTTATTTGGCTGGTTTAGCTTGCAGGGTCGTTGTATCCCTTTTGACTGTTTATCTCCACCAGATTCCCACTTTAGCCTTTCACACATCGGATGCTAGCCGCACACTCCCTAGCTCCAGCTCCTGGCCCCAGGGGGTGAGACCAGCCAACGCCCAGCAACTGTCTGTCAGCCTTTGGGATACAAGTATTGTATGCAACACAATTTAAGCCCTTAAGCACTGATCACTGTAGATGACACTTGCAAAATTGGGGTTGAATTATATTCATTTAGAGTTGACTGACTTCACTTTAAAATGTGATTGTGTTGAGCTGTTACCCATAACCCGCATTGATTCCGTCCCTTGCATGTTCCTCCATTTCGTTCATGTAAATGATAATCTAGACCCCTGCTTCTTTCTCCTAATGGCTCGCCATGTCCTCCTGTTACACATTTTACCTTGAGCTCTGCTGCAGAAGCAGGCTTGTATTTTCATGCGTAACATTCAGACAGAGCCTGTAAGTGCTGTCACAGTGAGTTGTAGCACACACATAAAAAGCTCTTCTGCTTGTTAACAGAGCTCATGTTGTGTATAATGTGGTATTACGGCCGGCACACAGTGCTGTGCAGTCTGCTCTCTCATTATTCGCTTGCCCTCTTTTCTTAATCCTCCACATTCCGTTTTCACTCTCTATATTGTTTTATTTTGGAACTGTATTGTTTTCTTCTCTCCTCCTTTTGCCAAATATCTTGTTCAATAATCCATCCATCGCCTTGTCCACATCTTTTGAGTAAAATAGTCTTCTGCTGCGATTAGCCCCTTTTTGTTTGCATGTATGCATATAGCTTAACATTTAGCATGATGTCTCTCCTGATTCAAGAACATGCAACGTTCCCATCATTAATTATGTAATCGTTACCTGTGATTTTTGCCTCTTTCTAATGAATGACCATCTGTTTTGTATGCAGCGCCACACATTTTAATATCCATTTACAGCAATAGAAAACGAAATATGTGAACTTGAAACAGCAGTCTGAAATAATTATCTTTTATCATTATAGCAAGATCTTCAAATTTTCAAAAAATTGCACCATATGTGGTCAGCTTTAGGTTACATCTTCTAAAACTCAAAGTTTTATCTATGATTTAGTGTGGGAAAAATGCCGTGAGGGTTTCCATGGTATCCCAGCTTGCTTTTCTCATCTCTCCCACTCATTTTTAAGTCAGGTCAAGCTGTATAATACTCTCACCCTCCTTATTTCGGTCAGGTGCTGTTTTGGGGCTACGGTAAGGCTGACCGTATACGATGTGGCCCCGGCAGCATAGTCCACATGCGGCTCACCACTAATTGCAAGGCTGCACCTCTACTTGCCAGGCCATGCTTGTACATGCTATTTGATTGAAATACCATGTTCAGGTACCGACCGGCAATTAGCAGTGAGCTACATGGGGATCGCACTGCCGGGGCCTCATTGTGTACGTATAGCCTGTACTGCAGCGTTTATTATCTTGACATTGATTTTAAGTATTTTTGGCCTTTTGTCTAAGATCAAGTATAGTATCTGTTCTTATCAGGTCCTGCTGGTCTAGAGTTGTGGCCAGGATGTAGAACCATGCGGTTGTCCCTAGGATGGACGCCTTTGGCCAATAGTGCCATCTGGTAGGTGACTGAGGACGGCTGGATCAAAGCCATGGGCTGAGATGTGCTTGGAAGCCCAAGGTGCAGAAGTGCCCCAGGAGTGGTGACCCTGTGGTGCCTGAACTCACTGGGGGTGGGAGCCCAGTGAGTGATGGCAAATTTGCATACACTTCACTTTCACACATTTTGAGTGCACTCACCTCTATTCTTCACCCAGCCTTCCAGTCTGGGGTAAGGAGGAGGACTTTTTATAATTTTGACTGAATGTCCGGGCCGTAGCTAGCAGACATAGTGCTTGATGAGACAAATCGATTCATATGAATCTATTTGCGCAACTCTAATGTCATGTCTCAGCACAGTGTTCAACCGCAGTTGGCGTGGCATTTAAACTCCTCCTAACAACAGTCATGCAATGAGGAAAAAAGGGGGCTTGTGACCACCTGTCCGATGAACTGACCTTTATCACCTATATCAACTGATAAATGCACATTGTGGCACATAGCCTTTCATGTGAACTGGATGACTGATAACTGATGTTCCCTACTTTCCAGTGCCTTATGCATAATAGTAGACATAGGCCCCTTTCAGACGAGCGAGTTCCGCCCATTAGACTCGCAGTGTGAGTATGCAGCAGCTCCCGTCCTGACCTCCCAGCACTGACGGGATTGCATAGCATTATACTGATTTATGGTACTATGTAACCCTTAGGCCTAGTTCACACGAACATTTTTTTTTGCGAGTGTACGGGACGTTTTTTTGTGTTCATTTCAATGGTTCCGCATTAAAAACTGAATGTGTTCCGTAAGCATTCCGTTTCCATATTTCCGTTTTTCCGTTCCGTTGAAAGATAGAACATCTCCTATTATTGCCCGCAAATCACGTTCCGTGGCTCCATTCAAGTCAATGGGTCCGCAAAAAAACGGAACACATACGGAAATGCATCCGTATGTCTTCCATATCCGTTCCGTTTTTTCTGAACCATCTATTGAAAATGTTATGCCCAGCCCAATTTTTTCTATGTAATTACTGTATACTGTACATGGCATCCGGAAAAACGGAAAGGAAACGGGAACACAACGGAACGCAAAAATGGAGCAACAGATCCGTGAAAAACGGACCGTAAAAAACGATAAAAGCCATACGTTCGTGTGAACTAGGCCTTAGAGTTCTAGAATGTATTGGATTAAATTGACAGCATTATGTTGAGAGGTCAGGGCGGCAGCTGCCGCATACTCACACTGCGAGTCTGGAGCGTGGAACTCGGTCATCTGAAAAGGCCATAGAGGGGGAGATTTATCAAACTGGTGTAAAGTAGAACTGGCTTAGTTGCCCATAGCAACCAATCAGATTCCACCTTTCATTTTCCAAAGGCGCTGTGAAAAAGTATTTCGGTCCTTTTTTGCTGTATGTCGGAAATGCACTGCTTTTTGTTTTTTTGCTCTTGGGCAACTATAATAGCATTTCTCTATTAAGCTGGATGGTATTGCTACATATGTTTTACCTGTGACGACATTTCAGGTTCATTTCCAACAACTTGCTCATGAATCTCTTTGACATGTTGTTCATTTTATCTTGTTATGGAATTTTATATCCTGATGAATGTGATTTTTATCAAGACTCGTTTGCTGACTTACATTGCCTGTGCATTTATTTATTCATTCATGTATTGCAGCCTTTAAATGTTGCTCCATCTACTTCTTGCATAATCCTTCCTTCTCCCTTCTCATGAAATCTCTCTTTATATACAGAAGTTTTTCCAAGCCGTCAGCCACATACTGGATGCAGATAATAGAGAGAAGTGGGAGGACGCTCAGCAGGTGGGGAGCAGTGACAATGTGGTATTGAGCTGTGCATATGTGACGTTTGTCTGTAGCGGGGGAGGCATGTGTGTGTGTGTGCGTGTGTGTTTCTGTGACAAGCGGGGGATAATATACCAGTGCAATGTAATATGCTGCCAATACAATTAGGTGCAGGAAGAGAAGTAGAAGGTTATTTCATTGCTGTCGTCCTGTCTAAATAGTGCAGAATTCTGGAAGGCTATGCAGTTCTAGATTTGTGTATACCTAACATTGCATTCAGGTTTTTTGTTACAGTGTAGATTTTATTTTTGCATAGTTCTGTAATATCAGCAAGAAGAAACCCAAAGTGTTTGCATTTAGTCCATGTATGGTCCGTTGATTTCAGTGGGATAAAATGTAAAGCCCTTGTCCCCTGCCAATAACTTCTGATCACCAGGGGTCCCAGCAGTGGGAGACTCCGCAATCGGCTAGTCATTGGGGGTTCTAGGAAAATAAATTCTACATGCGTTGAATTCCTGTGGACAAAAAACTGGTATTCTAGAAAAATGAAAATATGTCGAACTGAGGAATACCAGATCGGACCAAGATGCTTCAGGGTATCTCAGAAGATATATTCAAATGCTAAAGACATAACCTTCTTCATATCAGTGGTTGAGGTGAAAGTAAGAGGTTATCACCGATTCTCTTTCTCCTCTAAAGCTCCTAGACCAAAGGTTTCCTTGTCATCTTAGTGGATTTGCTTGCATGGTACAGCAAAAGCAGTCTGTTTTTCATTTCACCATACATTTTGTAACCTTACTTAGAAGGGTGGTGAAAACGACAAAGAGGGAGATCTATCAAACTGGTTTAAAGGAAAACTGGCTAAGGCTATGTTCACATATGCATTAGAGGCAGAATTTGTCAAAAATAGCGGAGAGAAAAGTCATGCATTCAAGACTTTTTCTCCTTTAAAAAATCTTCCCCCGAACGGTAACCGAACAGACCCATTATAGTCAATGCAATCTTTTAGTTTCCATTTGTGTCAGTTATTTGCCAAATTCAGCACTTCCATTATTTCTGTTCTTCTGCTCCTATAGCAGAGCAAAAGAACAGAAAATGATAGTGCATATGTGAATGAAGCCTTAGTTGGCCATAGAAACCAATCAGATTCCAGCTTTCACTTTGCAGAGCTCCTTTGAAAAATCAAAGGTGGAATCTGATTGGTTGCTATGGGCAACTAAGCCAGTTTTCCTTTACAACAGTTTGATATATCTGTTCCAGATAGAACAGCAAACAACTAAATATTGTGCATTCAGCAAGTATGGGATCACTGGTCATTAGATTTGTACCTATAATATTGGCTGACCTGTTGCATTTTCACTTGGCAGCTGAAGGCATCTGTTTTGGTCCCAAAAATGAATTTTAAATATATGAAAATGAGCCTCTAGGAGCAATGAGGGCGTTGCAACTGCTGCACTCTCTCCACTTTGATTGCCAGGGCCAGACAGTGTAAATGTGATCACGCCTCGCCCTGTCTCGACCTAAAGTCTCACGTTGCGCTGTGCACGTCGGTATCCCACACAGGGGCAGTACAGGAAAGAGGGTCGCCAGCAGTTCTCCTCTGTACGGCGCCTGTGCCTTCACCTGCCAATCCTGCTGAGGACCTTTGAATTCATCCTAAGTCTACAGCTACACATTTTTACACAAAAAAATAAACCTTACTTACCAGTACTTGTTTGCACACTTGTCTTTCATTTTGAATGTTCACAGCCTTAAGGAGCATGGTTTATAAATAGAAATTTCTTGTAGAACTTTATTTAACCATTAGGTTAATTTGCTCTTTTGTGATTTCAACTTAATCTGCTGAGGAAAACATGATGTGTAATTAAAGAAAGCAACATCTGTCTCTTAGGTGGCCCCAGGCTCTGTTCTCCTCATGAAGGTGCTTGAAGATTACATCCACCTGGTTGGAGATGCGCTAAAACCTTTCCAGAGTTCCATCATTGTCACAGAGAATCTGGGTATGAGATATCTTATTTTTTTATGAAGTAATATAACATAATACTGTTTCCCGTGCCTGAGTGTTCGTGAGTACCTAAGCTTATGCTTTTGCATCTCTTCAGTTTCTAAAAAGAAAAAAAAATCATACTGACTGTGAACAATAAGAGATGACGGCGAAGACATTTGTGTACACCTAGGGTGCACAAACTATGGCCTTGGAGCCACATGTGGTTCACAGTGCCGATTCTACCTCACAGATTTTTTTCCCCTTCCTCTAGATCAGGGATGCGAGTCTGCGCCCTCCCAACTCTCAGCATGCCCTAATAGCTATAGGCTGTCCAAGCATGCTGGGAGTTGTAGTTTTGGAAGAGCTGTAGGGCCGTAGATTGGGCATCCCTGCTCTAGATCAACTTGCAGGATTACGGGCTGAACTGAATGGACCTATTTCTTTTTTTCAGCCTTACAAACTATATTACTATGTTACTATATAATATCCTTTTAGTTTTTTTTTTAGGCCATTGGGATGTACTCAGTCTGACAGGGTGGCCCATGGACTAGAAAAGAAAAGGTCCTGAACCCCTAATCTACATATTTACTAATTAGAATATTTACTAATAAGAATCTAGGGGGAGATTTATCAAACTGGTGTAAAATAGCCCATAGCAACCAATCGGATTCCACCTTTCATTTTTGACAGCTCCTTTGGAAAATGAAAGGTGAAATCTGATTGGTTGCTATGGGCAACTAAACTATTTCTACTTTTCACTAGTTTGATAAATCTAGTATTTACCCACAGTACACATCCCACAGCTTTATCGTTTGAAAACTAGGCAGAGATTAATATAGGCTGCCCTCCTGAAACTGTAAAATTTGACATTTATTTTGGTTATTATTTCAAATATATTCAGTGTTCTCTTCATGTTCTGTGGCTTATGAAACAAATTTCATTATTTCTTTCTCTAGATATTGCTTCAATCAAAAGTTGAGACATTATATGTGGATTATAGCATATCTCATTGAACTCTTACACATCCCTACTTTACTTTCGATGGAGTTTAAATGCAGTATTAACCTTTTTTTTAAGGGAGTCTGTCGCCTCATTTTCACCAATATAACTAACAGAAAACAGCTCCCCAGTGCCCAGCTGAAAGTGAAAGTATAAAGCGCCTTGATTTCTAACAGCTATATCTTCTGATATAGTGTATATAATGCTGTGCTTCTGGAATGGTTTTACAGGTTGGAATGCCAGCTTTCGAACAAGGTCATGTTCATATTTCTAGCTGCTACTAATCCCTAGATAAGAGCAGCTACAGCAGCCCTCCCCTCTTCAGTCTGGTTTGCTTTGGGCACTTGCAGCAGCAGAGCTGAGCTCTTGGGAGCTGTTTTTCAGTAGAATAAAAGTTCTATGGGGCAATGCTCTTAGTTATATTGGTTCAAATTAGGTGACAGACTCCCTTTAAGAGAGTCATCTTATAAATGGGCCACCCATTTGCACTGATAATCTCCAGAGAGAACACATTGGCCACAGTTTACAGAGTCTAACTAATGTTCCTATCTTCTTGAAAGGTCATCAGTATGTGATCGGTGGGGGTCAGATTTTCTAGGTCGGTGACGCCACGTTCATCTGTTGCGTGGTCTAGGCACAACTCAACCACTATTAATTGAATGGGGCTCAGCTGCAATACCAAGCACAGTTGCTGTACAATTATGGTGCTGTGCTTGTTAAGCTCCAAGAAGGATGCAGCACTCGCAGGAGTGCTGGTGCCTTCTCAAACAGCTGATTGGCAGGGGTCCCGGGTGTTGGACCCCCACCAATCACAAACTGATGGCCTATCCTGAGGATAGCTCATCAGTATAAAAATCTCGGAAAACCCATTATGGGTCCATTCACACAACCATATTTCTGGTTCCACATCCATTCCGCAATCTTCAATGGGCTGCAAAAGATTCCCTCAGCAAACCATGTGCGGTCCGCATCCGTAGTTCCATTCCACGGCCCCGCAAAAAAGATAGAGTACGTCCTATTCTTGTCCGCAATTGCTGTAAAGAATAGGCATTTCTATCATAAGTCTAGCCGTGTGTGTTCTGAAAAATGCGGAGCGCACATGTCCGGTATCCATGTAATATATCTAATGCGTTCATAAGTATATTAAAATATGTTCTTTGGACTGTTTGAACCATAAAGTATTGGGGTAATTTATCAAACTGGTGTAAAGTAGAACTGGCCTAGTTGCCCACAGCAACCAATCAGATTCCACCTTTCATTTTGGACAGCTCCTTTGGAAAATTAAAGGAGTAATCTGATTGGTTGCTATGGGCAACTAATCTAGTTCTACTTTACACCAGCTTGATAAATGACCCCATATGTTCTTTGGATGCTATTAGAGTGTCATATTTGCCTATAACTATATTTTCCCTCATTAAAGGGTATGGACACCTATAGGGTCATTTTCTTATTATTGCATTGTACTCATCTTTTCAGCTAGTCTTTATTAAAAAGTTTGAGCCCCTTTCTCTTTACACCCTTGAGATTCTCTAGTAGCAGTCTCTGTATTTTTACTGTGTTTCATCAGGCAGCTCAGGTGAGGGCTCTAATCTCTGACCTTACAAACACTCATTATAGGTCAATTCTTATCTTACTGATATGAATGTGGCCTAAATACGTGTTTTGAGCTATTAATAATTTAAAGATAAGGGTTATTAGATGATTAGCACTAAATGAAAATATAATTCTAAAAGCTAGGCAGAAGTTAACCCTTTATGACAGCTGCTGAAATTTTCTTTATAAATGCCTATTAAAAAAATGATTTTAAGCAGAAAATAAGTAAACATGTAATACAATCATAAAAAAGTTGATAAAGGCAAGAAATTGCGCAACTAACTTTTGACAAGGCATATCTGTTCATTGAAAACCATTCCAATAATAATAATTATTTTCTACTTATTCTATTTACATTCTCTGGTGGTTTAAATAAATGGAGTGGTCAAGATTAGTAACTTTGGGTTCTAACATAGAGGGGGTTAAAAGTTTTGGTCATCTCCTATTAACTGACCATTGTAACAAGCAGCAGTGGCGCATGTGGTCACCTCATTAAATGCACCGATCCAAGTAAATGTGTTTCCTGTCATTGCTCTATAGTGTCCTGCCATGCTTGTTCTGCTAAAGTACTTATTTTAGTGTTGTTTTTTTTTTCACTCTCTATGATCATGACATCATACAAATGCACATACACAGCTCTACAGCATGGATATTATACACACAGCAGTGTAGTACGCATATTATACACACACACATAACACATATATACACACAACAGGTAAAACATACATTATACACACACATCTCTGCAGTACACATACAGTATTATACTCACACAGCAGTTCAGTACACATATTATACACACACAGCTCTACAACACGCACATTATACACACACAGCTCTGCAGTATACATATTACACACACAACAGTGCAGTAAACACATTATACATACATACAGCAGTGTAGTACGCATATTATACACACACATAACACATATTATACACACACAGCTCTACAACACGCACATTATACACGCACAGCTCTGCAGTATACATATTACACACACAACAGTGCAGTAAACACATCATACGCACACATTACTCTGCTGCATACATACGGACATATCTACATACTCACACACAGCTCTGCAGTACACATATTATACACACACAGCAGTTCAGTACACATATTATACACACACAGCTCTACGTTATGCACATTATACACACACAGCTCTGCAGTATACATATTACACACACAACAGTGCAGTAAACACATCATACGCACACATGCTGCATACATACGGACATATCTACATACTCACACACAGCTCTGCAGTACACATATTATACACACACAGCTCTACGTTATGCACATTATACACACCCACAGCAGTGTAGTACACATATTGCATTACACACACACAAACCCTGCAATATGCATGTTATACGCACACAGCTGTGCTGCATAATACAACTTCTACATAAATACACAGCTACGTGGTAAGCATATTATACATACACATACACACATTAAGGGAATCTGTCAGCTCGAAAACACCTCCCAAACTAGAGTAATCAGTGTATAGTGTAAGTGACGCTGAGTCCAATTATGTAATTTTTATCTTCATACTCATTTGCATTCCAACATTGTCCTTCAACAAACCAGCAGTACAATGCACTGACTCCCGTTCTCGGGCACATGATGGAGAGGACTGAAAAAAGAGTCCTCTCAAGGCATTTTACTGCTGGTTTGTTGGAGCACGTCATCAGAGAAGATAGAAATGACACAACTGAACTCAGCAGCACTTACACTATACACTGCTTACTGTAGTTTGGGAAGGTGTCTTGTAGCAGACAGATTCCCTTTAATAAAAAGGTAGACTCTATTCTAGTCTCAGCCTTAATGAAGCACTCCCACAAAATTGTATTCTCTGACCTTTTATAAAGGTACATGATGTAAACTGTAGTGATGGTAATCTTCTTACCAGTTATAACCTCCCTTCTGATCCTCAGCTGTGTCATGTGGCCATCACTGACTTTCCAACATCTAACATCTTATGTGTGGCCAGGAAGCCAGTTTCTCTCTGTATTCCTATGGGAGCCTCAATGTCAGTCTCATAGGAATGAATAGAGAAGTTACTGACTTCCTGTCCTGTGTCAGATGGAGATCAGAGAGTTGGTCACATGACAGAGCTGAGGATCAGAAGGGAAGGAATAAGTCACAAATAGAGTCACCGGTAAGAAGACTAACTTCGCTACAGATTACATCAGGTCAGAGAATTTTTTTTTTGTAGGAGTGCTTCTTTAAAGGGGTTATCCGAGTTCTCAAACAGCCGCCCTATGTGCCGGGCCCCTCACAGGTAATATACTTACCCCGTTCCCCAGTCCCTGCGCCAGATGAAAACATTCAGTGTTGGGGGGAGCAGCCTATGGCAGGCGGGGACGAGCCTCCCTAGCGTCACCCGTGATGCTAGGGAGGCTCGTCCCCGTCCCCACCTGCCGTTGGCTGCTCCCCCCCAACACCGAATGTTTTCATTCACGTTCAGGGAGAAGCAGCGGCAGCGGCGGTGCAGGCACCAGGAGAGGCGCAGGGTGCGGGGTAAGTATATTACCTGTGAGGGGCCCGGGACATGGGTGGGCTGTTTGAGAACTTGGATAACCCCTGGTTTGGCCCCTTCCACTGGTGACATCATTAAAGGTCTTGCAGCTGCACTTACTTGTTCAGCCTCTTCTCCTGACTGCACTGATCACACAGATCGGTGTCAGGCAGGAGAGAGAGAAGTGTGCAGATACACAGCTCTCTCATGACCTCTCTGCAGGAGCATTAAAAGGGGTTTCCGACATTTTAATACTGATGGCCTATCCTCAGGATACATGATAGAGCACATGATCCAGACTCAGGATTAATATCCAAGTGTGCAACACTGTGCAATTTCTTGTCCAACCAGTTTTGTTTGATATATTATATTCCAAAGCCACTTAGTGGTCATGGGTGATTTGTATGTTTTAATGGGTATGGCTACTGGAAATATTGAAAGGTCTAAACATATTAGAAAAACAAAAAAGAACATAGGGACACTATATATATATATATATATATATATATATATATGTTATATTTTAGTAATAAAATAGTTTTAAAACTAGCCTTTACTAGCAGAGTACCTTATGTCAAGGTAAGTGTGAGTTGCTGTTAAACAAGTCTAAAATGTCTGTTAACTTACTGTTTACTGTTGGTAAGGCCTCATGCGCATGATGGTGTGACGGCAATTTGCGGTCCCCAATGCACGGGTACCATCCATGCGGTTGCTGCATACAGATGCAGACCCCTTCAACTTGAATGGGTCCGTTATCCGTCCGCAAATAGTTCTATTTTTTTGCAGTGCGGAGGCACGGAGAGAAACCCCACGGAAGCACTACGAAGTTCCATGCCTCTGTTCCACACAAGTGAATGCGTCTGCATCCGTGATACGGTGTGCACACAGCCGGTGCCCGTATATTGTGGACCCACTGTTTGCGGGCCGCAATATGGGAACGGCAGGGCAACGGCCGTGTGCATGAGGCCTAAGGCTGAGTTTTATTTTCTTAATAGACTTTTTATATAATTGTGTACGTGCTATACCTTGAAGCTTATGCCCATGTGTTACATGTCACACAGTTATTAGTATCCAGAGGGAACCTGTCTCAGCTGTTTCCAGTGATATAAACTTCCCCATGAAGGGTCGCCGTGGGATGAACGACTGGGCAAGAACCTCTGAGGATAAACTTTTTATTCCCAAAGAAGTTCTCACTCTGCCCCAAGCAGGTAAATTTGATACATACAGTATATGAGGAGTGATACAGAATGTGAATGCAATAATATACCTTTCTAATCCTCTCTGCAGAGACAGAGGACTCCGCATATTTTGTGATTGGTGCGGTGCTTTACCGCACTCTGGGGCTCATCTTACCTCCTCCAAGTAATTCACTAGCTGTCAGTTCAAAGGTTCTGACTGTCACTGTCCGTCCTCTCACCAAACCTGTAGAGCAGCTAGTGGTGGTGGAATTATCACACATAATCAATGTAAGTACTATCGAGCGCATTCATCATATAGTCTATGTTGTCCCTCAGGCAGACTGTGATAGCTGTTATTCTGGACTTTGCTGCCAGGCTGTGGTTTTTGTCTTAGTTTTACATATTTTTGTGCACTATATGTCTTTATGCATCCTAAATCTGGAAATATTTCCTATAATGAAAGGTATATTCTTATCTAACAGGGCACATCAAGTCCCCAGTGTGCTGTCTGGGATTATTCTAAAAGGTTGGTACACTCCATCACTTCAGAATTTAATTTAATCCTAGAAGAAGAAAATAAGAAAAAAGATGACAATGTTCCTCTATCATGTCTCTTAAACATGCTGGCTACCACATTTTTGGACAGCAAATAATTGAAACCTTTCCTGCATTCCAAACAATTGAAACATTTCATTTCCTTTCCTGCAAAACTTTGGTTTCTATTACAATGTCTCGTGTCTTGTAGAATTGCGTCAACGGTTGAATTCTACCAGTGGCTATTACTTTTAGGCCCCTTTCAGACAAGCGAGTGTCACGCTGTGGACTCGCAGCACAGCTCCCGGCCTGACCTCCCAGCGCTGCTGGGGTTACATGGCATTACATTGATTTATGATGCTATGTAACTCTTAGAGGTCTGGAATGTATTGGAAAACACTGTCATAATGCTGTCAGTGTTATCCAATACATTCCAGAACTGTAAGGGTTACATAGAATCATAAATCAATATAATGCTATGCGACCCCGGCAGTGCTGGAAGTTCAGTCCGGGTGCTGTGCTGCGAGTCCGCAGCGTGACACTCGCTTGTCTGAAAGGGGCCTTAGTAGAATACAATGTCTTTTTATTCACAACTGTTCACAATAAGATAAACTATTGTAGTGACCTTGTAAATGAGAGCTAATTCTAGTGTGGTTTGTGTATCCTTTATAGTCATTACCGTAGTGGAGAGTTGTCACTTAGGGTGGGTTCACATCAGGGTTTTCCCATCCTTTTAACGTATCCAAAAAATGTATACGTTAAAGGGACTCTGTCACCACTTTCTAACCCCCCCTTTTCAAAGTATTGTTATCTGCATGGCGCCCCTGTGATTATAAATGTGTTGTTAGAAGTTAAATTCGCCGTCTCCTTTTGATAAAAAGAGCTTTTATCTAACCTGTCAATCTTCTTGATAAGGTGCCCAGGGCGTTTCTTTTCGTCTCAATCTGCCGCCCGCCGCCGCCACCGTTGGTGCCCAGCTCCTCCCCTCATGCTTTCAGCGCCGCCTGAATGTAATCAAATACGCCTCCGGCTCTCTCTGTGCCCCCTCCTCCTTTTCAAAGATCCCGCGCGTGCGCACAGGGCTGTGCCTGATGCGCCCGTGCGGACATTTACAATCAGCCTCATTGAGCGAAGTGCGCATGCGCGCACTTCGCTCAACCTCCTCATCAGACGAGCACTGCAGCCCTCCTCCTTGAAAAGGAGGAGGGGGCACAGAGAGAGCCGGAGGCGTATTTGATTACATTCAGGCGGCGCTGAAAGCATGAGGGGAGGAGCTGGGCACCAACGGTGGCGGCGGCGGGCGGCAGATTGAGACGAAAAGAAACGCCCTGGGCACCTTATCAAGAAGATTGACAGGTTAGATAAAAGCTCTTTTTATCAAAAGGAGACGGCGAATTTAACTTCTAACAACACATTTATAATCACAGGGGCGCCATGCAGATAACAATACTTTGAAAAGGGGGGGTTAGAAAGTGGTGACAGAGTCCCTTTAAACAGATACCTCAGACTGATGCCATGCAGTGTCACCTGTTCACCATAGTGTTCTATTGTAAAAAAAAAAAAAAAGTATACATTTTTATTTTACCGGACTGTCCAGGATACAAGAATAGGGTGTGCTGCGTTTTTGTATCCTTTTTTTTTTTTTTGTAACAAACAGAAGCATAAAACATGATGTGAACCCACCTGGAGACAATGCAAAAAGTGTCTTCAATACAAAAAGAAAATCACTGCTAATAATATAATGGCAGATTGTATTCTTTATGTTAGCCCCACCTATAGAAGATTGTAGAGTATCATTGCTGAAAAACCTTCCCAAAATTGGGACCTGGAGCTGTCCAGATCAGCAAGTGCTGAAACTGTATTGACTTCCTACACTACTTCAGAATGAAAGTCGAGTTGAGCTGGTTTTTTTTTTTTTTTTTTTTTTTGCTGTAGTTGTTTTTGTTTCTTTTAACATTGACCAATCAGCATTATAGAGTTACATTGTGTTTATGTAAGTGGGAATGAAAAGACCCCCACAGCTGATTTCCTTGCTTTGCGAGGAAGAGATTTGTCTAATTAACATACAGGACATGAAATTTTCGAAAAACAAAAAGGAGCCTTAAAAAAAAAAATGTCGTACAATCATATTTAATTTGTTATTGTGTAAAGCAGATGGTGACAGGCCTTTTTTTGCAGCTGCTAAAGTTTTTGCTATTTGAATACATTGAGTGTTTGCCTCTTCTTTCTTCACAATGTCAGGGTGTCTGTTAAAAATCTGCTTATGAAACAGAACAACTCTGTCAGCTCCAAAGGACCCACAAAGCATTTGTACTATTCAATCTGTCTCGCTAACGCCAATTTCCTATGTGTGCTTCTAACCACGATAGAACTGATTCAGGTGTGAGTTTGCCACTTAGTAGATGATTGCTACATCCATGGCTGACTATTAAAAGGTGTGGATGTGTTTATGTGTGGGGGTGTAAGAGTCCTTATCCTTGGCATGTTATATTCTTACATTCCATCTGCTGTGGTTGCCAGAGTAACGTAGAGGACTGGGGAGAGATTTAGTGATGTATGTGAAGATCGTGTACCCTGTATGTGTATAGGTAGTGAATATTTTTGTGACAAGACCCCTTGAATCAGTTGAAAGAAATGCAAGAAAATACTAGAGACATTAGGGGAACAGCTTTAAACTAGTATTGTGTATGAAGCTGTTTGTAAAGTACTTGGGGTGCTTCCAATACATAAAAAGTAACCATTGTTTTAATTTTAATTTTTTGTAAATCACTAGTACCTAAAAGTAAGAAACTGTAATATATCTTATTAAAGGAAGATGCCTCTTTCTCCACAACTTCTTTTCCTCCCTTTTGCTTTCTGCCTGACCAATCACTATCAATCCATTTCTAAAATCTGTCTTCAGTCAAGACAGGTTAGCAACTCACTAAGGGATCGGGTTACAGCCACTGCCCATAGAAGTCTATGGAGACAACTGATGCCCTAAGGCCCCTTTCACACGGGCGAGAATTCCGTGCGGGTGCAATGCGTGAGGCGAACGCATTGCACCCGCACTGAATCCGGACCCATTCACTTCAATGGGGCTGTTCAGATGAGCGGTGATTTACACACATCATTTGTGCATTGCGTGAAAATCGCAGCATGTTCTATATTCTGCCTTTTTCACACAATGCAGGCTCCATAGAAATGAATGGGGATGCTAAGTAAAAGGTCCATTGTGCGGTTAAAAAAATTAATAAAAAATTGAACTAACCTCATCCACTTCGCGTAGCCAGGCTCGTCTTCTTTCTTCTTCTTCTTCTTGCAAGACCTGGCTGGAAAAGGACCTTTGTTGACGTCATCGCGCTCACCACGTGGTGAGACGGTGACGTCAGCGCAGGTCTTGCTGAATGAAGATTGAAGAATCTTCATTCAGCAGGACCTGCACTGACGTCACCGAAGGTCCTTTTCCAGCCAGGTCCTGTAAGAAGAAGAAGAAGAAAGAAGACGAGCCCAGCTGCACGATCAAGTGGATGAGGTGAGTTACATTTTTTTTATTTTAACCCCACAATGGACCTTTTACTTAGCATTCTGAATTAAAGAATGCTATTATTTTCCATTATAACCATGTTATAATGGAAAATAATAAAAATATACAGAACACCGATCCCAAACCCGAACTTCAGTGAAGAGGTTCGGGTCTGGGTACCACAGTCAGTTTTTTATTACACGCGTGCAAAACGCATTGCACCCACGCAATAAAAACTGAACATCGGAATGCAATCGCAGTCAAAACTGACTGCAATTGCGTACCTACTCGCATGATTTTCGTAGTTTCAAATATGTAGAGTAACTGTTTTTAGGCTTTTATTTTTATTTATTTATTTTTTAATCAGTAGTACAAATGAAGATGAGAAAAAGCTGTAATATATTAAAAGAAGATGCTCCGATGCTCCTTTGTCCACTTATCAGCCACATATTCTCTTCACCCTCTCCTGCACTGATCAGTCACTCTCAATTCACTTCTAAAATCTATCTTTAGTGACAGCAGTTTAGCAACTCACTGAGAGATCAGGTTACAGCTACTGACAATAGAAGTCTATAGATACAACTACTGGCCGTAGATGTCTATGGAGAGGGGAGTGGGGGGGGGATGAGGGAGTATCTAGAGAAAGAGCAGCAGAGACATAGTATGCTGCTAACTTTATTAAGTAGCTCCTAGATAAGACAAACCCAGGCACTCAACATATACACAGATATAATACAAAATGTATATCCAAAAATTAATCTTTATTGAAATTAATAAAACAAATAAATAGATGCATAAATTGGCAAAGACAGACACAACCACATGGAGAGTGCACAAAACGTGTTAGCTTCCACGCAAAACACATGTCGGGTCTCTAGGAGGTGCCACTAGCTGATTCTATATTGTGTATATGTTGTGAATCATGGTTTTTTATCTAGGTGCGGGAGCCACGTGGTTTGATTTTGTATTTATTTATACTTGTTTCTCCAGCCCACCTTTTCCACTACTTGCAATGTTATAACTTGATGTCCTGACGTGTTTTGTGCACTCTTCATGTGGTTGTGTCTGTTTTTGCCAATATATGCATCTATTTTATAGATACATTTTTGGATATACATTTTGTATTATATCTGTGTTTATGCTGAGTGCCTGCGTTTGTCCCATCTAGGAGCTATTCATGTTTGACACTAGCGTTCTATTTGTGTTGTACAACCGTATTCCGGTGTTGTGTTTTATTGCTCATTGGTATCTACCTTTTATTAAGTGTTTCGCCTCACCCCAGTGCTGGATTCACAGCAGTACTTCTCATTAGTGCTGCATAATGTCCTGCAGTGTATGTGCAATAAATGGGAGACATCATAGAAGTCAGTCTCTACTCTCTCCTGATGCTGAGTTCAGGGGAAAACTGATGATAAAAGGAGAACAAAAGTCATATAATGGCCAGATATAGTGTTATTCTTCATGTAAACCAGGGGTGGACTGAAAACTTAAAGTGGCCTTGGAAAAATACTAAAAGTGGCCCCAGATACCACGGTGCAGCACAAAATACTGCCTAAAATAATTAATACTGAGGGTATCAGATCTTTATGTACCTGGCTTTTGGCCAAGAGGAGTGCTTAGGTGGCCCACCGGGAAATTTTCCTGTAGGGTCTATGGTCAGTCCACCCCTGACAGGTATGCTTTAAATCATTCACCAAGTGGTATTTAAAAGAAGACCTGTGCTTATAACACTGAGTGCTAAGTCTCTTACAAGAAATCTGTGTAGAACATGTCAGGTTCAGCTACTTTCTCTAAAGCTTTAGGGAAGGCTGTGGGATGTATGATAAAAGAGCACACTCGAAGGGGTGACAGAGAGGTTTGGAGGATTTGCCTGATTTCAGATTAAACCTCAGAAACCCCCCTAAGCCTAGGCCCTAGATGCAGCATCATTCATCACTCCACAGAGTATTATCCCCTTTCTTCATGTTCATTTTAGCTGTACTCCATATCATTTTCTTCTGGTCTTCTCTTCTTCATGTGTAATCCCCATTGAATAATGTCTTACAGCATAAAGTAATCTTTCCCCATTGCTCACACTTGCAGTATATTTTCTTTTCTATACTATCTTCCTCTGACGCTTTACCAGCTGCTCTCCCTTTTTCTGCATTTCCCTTTTAGACTGTGATTTTCACATATCCCATACCACTGCACAGTCTGCATCCCTGCACATTCATCTGTCATTACCATATTTCTCTCCACTTCTCCCCCTCGCCATGTTTACTTCTTCTTCATCATCCTCCCTATTGTTTCTCCCCCTCATCTTGTCTTTCTGTCTCCCCCACACTCCTTCTTTCTCTGCCTCACTTCTCTCCCTGGGTTTCTCCCACACACACACACACACACTGATATTCAAGACACCAGCAAAGTGATGCAGGCTTGCTGTGCCTGCTCCAGATATGCACAGCTTATCTAGTACCCTTGACTGTTTGTACAAGAACACTGTGATGTTGCCAGCTGTACCTTTCCAGGTTTTGACTTCATATGTCGTCTTCTTCTTCTGATCATCAGTGATGCATCCAGTGGGAGCTGGGACACTGAAAGCTGCCAGACCCTACCAACCCACCCATCCCACACCAAATGCCTTTGCAACCAGCTCTCCACCTTTGCAGTGTTGGCACAGCTTCCCAAGGAGTTGGTAAGTGTAAGAAACCATATTTTGGACAAAATAGGCCAATGAGTGTTTCACTCGAGAGATAACTTCGACGCCAATGTTCAAGACAAATCTGAGGCCTATTCTTTTTGATGGATCATTGTGCTTATGTACTACATTTTTGTGTAGTGATTGCTACTATTCTTTTCTCTGTATTTGCAATGCTTTATTCTGTCTAGCATCTTTTAGCACGTAGCATATTACTATGCTATTATGCTATTATGGCATAGCCATATAATTTTTACTTACATACTTAACCCCTTTAAAATTCATGGACATATTTCAACTTCACTTACTGCAGATTTTATAGCTGACTATGCGAGTTTTCTACTATAAATAGAGTGGGCCAGGCAATAATGGATTCCTGAGATAAATTATGTGCGGGAAATGAATTCTGTTAAGAATTACACATATTCATAACAGATTCACCAAACTTCATTAAATCTTGGTGTCAATCTTCCTTTTTTATAGTCTCTGTTAAGGTTTGCTATGTGCCTGTCTAAGCTGGGTTTAGGCTTACCCTTTTGGAACTCTTCTTTTATTACATTTAACTATGGAAGGTTTGTGTCTTAGAAAAGGCATATCACATGTATATCTAGTTATTTGTCTTATGAGGAGCCATCATTTCCATCTTAAGCTATAATTGCATAACATTCTCTCATTAAAATAGGAAGTGCCTCCTACTCATTCATCCATTTGACTCAAATCTATCCCTAGCCAAATGTCCTATTTTGGGAGAGAAAGCAGTACATCTGCAGTTATTATGTATGATGTATCCTCCTTTGTATGTCTTCCAAGTTCATTTAAAAAAAAACTCTTAGCAGTTATTTTCATGATGTTTTTATTGCTATAGAATACATTTTTGTGATACTTTTATACCATAAGTCTCCATATGTAGTCGTCTTAAATGCTAATGCATACTGTTTACTGGTGCAATTAGGGTTGATATACTCTGAAGCTCTACCTTTTCTCCTGGGTTTGCCTCATGGATGACTAGGCATTGGTCCAACCCAAGGTCACAAGTGTTTAGAGAAGTCTTAGCACTTTGGCGGAGGAAATCTTTAGTTGATTAGCTATAAGAGGATGTTGCAAGCAAGACACCTACAGAGAGGTTGATCTGCTTATTTGATAATTGATTGAGTTCATTGCCAACGTATTGAGTGGTTGATCAGCTAAGAACCGAAATGAGAGCACATTACAGATTCTTCTCTGTCTTTATTCCCTCTAACACCTTTTCTTAAATCCCATTTCTAAGTTTAGTATTTCATAAAATTACACAGTGCATGAACTCATAAAAAAAATAAAAAATTATTCTAATCTGCCATCCCTTCTGCAATGAGTCATATTCGTCTGTGAGTTTGGCAGGTTAGATCCATATGTGTGCAGCCTTCAACATCATAGCAAGGTGGCCATAGAAGCCAAAAGGAGGGGTGGACTGTTTGATGCTGTACTATAATGCAGACATTTTATATTGTGAATAGATCTTATATCAAGTGTCCAGTTACCACGCTTCTTTTGTGAATAACATGCTTGCTTATTTGAGTGAGAACATAAAGGTCTTCATAAAGCAGATAGAACATACAGATGTAGTAAAGCAATGACAATGTCTAAGAAATCGCTCTGAGTGAAGGGCGCAGTCCTTCACTTGTCCTCTTTGCGTAGCCTGATGCTAGGCCCTATTGTCATATCATATCAATCATAAAATCACACATTGTATGGTCAGCATTATATAGCATAGATTGTCAGATAAAGAAGGCAGTGATCAATAAAAAGGGAGAAACAGAGCTACTGAATTATAACTGTAATAAGGCTTTTTCACATCTTTTTTCATGTAAACAGACAAATTGAATGGAAGCCAAAATGGATTTGTCACATGATGGATCCCATTGACTAAGATAATCCATTTGGTTTCTTTTACGATGGCAGTCATTTTACTGTAAAAATAGAATAACAAGCTGTGCTAATTTAATCCAGCATTTTTTAGAGTCTGTGACAGAGATCCCTAATGGACCCTATGCCATACATGCAAATGAAGCCTTAAAGAGGACCATCTGTACCTTTACTACAAGCTGCTGCCAATTCATTCATAACTTCCAGTAGAAATAACAGAGTAATGACACAACATAGAGCCATCAGAATAGAAGCTCCAGAACAGTTATTACATAGGGAATATAAGTAGTTACTAAAACAGACATGAGAGGTCCTCTTTAAGGCTGGGTTCATACATTTGCAGCATTAACTAATGAATACTGGATATAAATTTGCATCAGTTTCCATTATTTTCAATTATTTTCAATCCATCCTTTGACCTTAATGATTGAAAAAAAAAAAAAAAAATGACGGATACTGTAAGAAAAAGAACAGACCATATGGATCCTATAAGGAAACAATAAATAATGATGGATCTTGTTAGAAAATAAAGATCAAGACAGAAGTGGTACTTTGGCATCATTTTTAGTCCCATAGAACTAAAAAACACCACAAACTACTGAGCATTGTTTTAAAGCGTACCTAACCTTTCAGCAAACTTTACATTAATCAGGAGTACAGTATGTGTACATGAGGAATAACACTATTTCTGGCCACTATATATGACTATATATGACTTGTATGTGGCATTTTTAGCAGTTTTCCCCTGTGCATGTTGAATGTCTAGTTTGCAGTTCCCCCAGAGTTGGTGGGTAGAGGCTGGCCACCATCCACTGCATACAAAAAGTAGAGGAGAATCTGCTTCCTAGCCTTCTCCTATGCACTCAGAAGCAGCCCCAGGATCATAGAGGACATTACAGAGAGGTACTGACCTGTATGTCTCAGCCCATGTAGCTCCAGCAGTCTGCTTGTCTGTGTGGGCTCCTGCTCACTTACCCTACCCCCCCCCCCTCCACTCTCCATGGACTTGCAATGACATTTGTAATATAATCCTCCTGTAGAGCTGGTCTATCTTGGATGGGATTAAGGCATTTTTTAAAGTGAAAAGCAACTAGCAAGGGGGAGGTAAACTGATAACATGAGGACAAATCATTTCTTACTGATAAGACATATTACAAAGTTTCATGTGGTCACTATTGATTTATTCAAAGTTGTGTGAAAAGTGTGTCTGTTTAAGTAATTAATATTATATATAGAGCTAGTTTTTAAAAAATTATTTTGGACAACCAGGGAACTATGCCAATAAAAATTGGGTTTGGCATTAAACACCAGAGGCTCAGCACCATGTATGTTACTACATGCACCTGCGACCATTCACCTTAGCCATTAAATATGATTTTGTGGCAGTCAATGAACTCAGTTTTCATTTTCCATAAAACATGGGCAGTTGACATTTTTTGCAAATTATTTGTGATTTCATTATTTTTTAAGAAAATAGGCTTCCCATATTACCATGTAGCTATGCACTAAAAGGGCAATATGATATGACGTACAGAACTCAATTGTAAATGACTATGTACTATATATATCAAACTCAAAAGGCACTCCAAATGAGAACATCTAGTTTTAGCCCCTGTTGTTCCTGTAGTTTATGCTACAATACAGCAATATCTTATTAAATCTTCTAAAATAAATATGTCTCAAAGTGGATTCTGAACCTAGTGTTCTGCTAAAAGCCAGTCTGAAAAAAATGTTGATAAACAATGCCTTTATACTGGATGTTGTTTTCTCTGCAGGTAATGGATGCCTCTGGTTCCCCATCGGTCCCCTTGATGATCGGCTGTGCTGTATCCTGCATGGCTTTGCTCATTCTTCTTGCTGTTTATGCTGCATTTTGGAGGTATGATACAACATACATAGGAAGGTCTTACAAAATGAAGGGGCATCCAGGGTGGTAAGAAGTTATATTCCTAGTGTCATTTCTTAACCAGACTGGAGGTTATAATAAAGCCTGTGCTGGTGGCAATGGCACTGTCTGAGTACTAGTAAACATCTCATTTATCACAAGTGGTGAGTAGACATCACTGTATATGTCTGGCTTTGTAAATAGTACCATTTTTGGATGAAAGTGAACATGTTTTAAAAGGGTTGCCCCTTGCAGCAAATGATGGCATAGTCTTAGGATATGCCATTCATTTCTAATTGGTCTTGCCAAGCCTAGTGATGTGCCATTAATTTCAGTGATGGTAAAACATCTTTAAGAGCAATCTGGTTTTATAAACTTTTGAAACATCTACATGTACACAGTATGCATTATATGTACTGTAAGCTAGAATTATCAGTGCATCTAAACAGTCTTCATACATTATTTGACTTAGGCCTCATGCACACGACCGTGCCGTTTTTTTGCGGTCCGCAAACCGCGGATCCGCAAAAAACGGAAGCCGCCCGTGTGCCTTCCGCAATTTGCGGAACGGAACGGGTGGCCCATTGTAGACATGCCTATTCTTGTCCGCAAAATGGACAAGAATAGGACATGTTATATTTTTTTTGCGGGGCCACGGAACGGAGCAACGGATGTGGACAGCTCACTGAGTGCTGTCCGCATCTTTTGCGGCCCCATTGAAGTGAATGGGTCCGCACCCGAGCCGCAAAAACTGCGGCTCGGATGCGGACCCGAACAGCAGTCATGTGCAGGAGGCCTTACTATATTTTGTAGAAGGTCTCATTGTCCTTTAGTTATCCCACTCCTGCTACTGTAAACCTTCTCTAACTTTCAATGTAGTTGTTCTAAATCAGATTTGTAATGGAGCCCAAGAAAATATGTATTATCATATTCAAAGTGTACCTATGTTTTTACCTTCTTTTGACATCACTGAGTTGTAAAAGTGGGTGTTACGCCTTGTACAAAACTTTTCTTTTTCTACATTGATATAATATTTTAGGGGCCATTCTAATGGAGTATTTCAACAGCACAGAATAGCATTTCCGAGTGGCAGCGTAGGGACCACCTCCTTTTCATGCTGCTGCTTGTGGCTTTTTGTTGTGTGCAGAGGCCATTAAGTATGCGGAAAAAAAAAACAAAAAAAAAAAACTTACCTGTCTCTCCATCTCCAATTCTGCCCGGTTCCCCACTGCTCTCTACTTTCTGGTCCAGGATGACACGCCGACACAGAAACATGTGATCGCTGCAGCAAATCACTGGCTGAAGTGGGTGACTGCTGAAGCCAGCCATACATTGGCTGCAGTGGTCACATCCCCATTTGTTGAGACTTCATTTGTAGACAAGGCAGGAGAGACTGGAGGGGGTCTGGAAAGCATCAGCATGGAGCTGCAGGAGATCCTTGAAATGAGTATCGCATTATTCTTTTTGTTCGGCATTTTTTGTAGTTTTTTTTTTTTTTTTATGTGTCAGCTAGAAAATCCATTGAGGCTTTTATTTTTACTGCTTTTAGTAGTATGATTATTTGTGGTGGTTTTTTCGGCATTTTTTTCTATTCATGAAGAAATAATTTTTTACAAAATGGTCAATATTCAGTGCTTTATTCTTACTGTCAAAAGATAAAAAAAGTTACATAATGCCTTCACGTATACATTTCTTGATGCAACAATTTGTGAACACTTACTATAGTACTATACAAAAGTCAGAAACCACCATCAAGTACAAGTCATTCAATTTTCAGGGTTGGAAAAAATGCAGAAAACATATTTATGAGAAAATTAGACAAATACCTTCAACAGATTTTCTTAATGTACTGTAAGACCTGGTGGACCACTAAAATGGTATCTGTCAAATAATACTTAAAGGGGTTTTGCCACTTCAGCAAATAGCAATTATTATGTAGAGGAAGTTCATACAAGCCACTTACTAATGTATTGTTATTACCCATATTGCTTCCTTTGCTGGCTGGAATAACTTTTCCATCACATTATGCAGTCCTCATTTTCCATGGTTACAACCACCCTGCGATCCAGCAGCGGTGGCCGTTCTTGCACACTATAGGAAAAAAGCACCAGCTTATGTGAGCTCCCACGGTCCCAGCCACCACAGAGGCCGGCGCCCTTTCCTATAGTGTGCAAGCGCGGCCACTGCTGCTGGATTGCAGGGTGGTCATAACCATGGAAATAACCAGTGTAAAATGTGATGGAAAAATTAATCCAGACAGCAAAGAAGGCAATATGGACAATCACAATACATTAGTAAGTGCCTTGTATTAACTTTCTCTACATCATAAATGCTTAACTGGCAAAACATCTTTAAGGGGTTTTCTTTTCATTTAACCAACTTTTGCAGCTGCCATGTAAGGGATATAAATGTAATAGTAGGGGTTCCTTGCTCGAAACCCACCTCTATTGGCCTTCAAAGAGCATCTCTCCCGCTAGAGAACCCTTCTCATCTGTTCATCAAATAATCAGAGTCTGACCATTGATTTCAAAGCATCACTTCTCCTGCAGCATTGCTTCATATCTGAAAAAAATCGGTGTTTCTGTCTGGCCGTCCATTGTGAGAAGACAACACAACATTATGGATATGAAAAGATGTGTGGCTGTCAAAAAACCATTACTGAGAAAAGGAAATAGATGCACAAAGAGGAAAAGAAGAAAATCTACACTAGAACGATGAAACTGAGAGCCAGAGATATGGATTAAGGTTTTATGAGCTGTTGAAACTAAATTTGGGATCTTCTGAAGCAATAAAATTGGTACGCATGCTAATCAAGCAATGAAAGCCTCTGTCTACAACTCTCAGTGGAAATTTGGGGATGTACAGTATAACCGCTTCATGACTTGTGGTGTGTTTTTGATAGACAGCCTCACAAATGCCGATAGGCACAAAACAACTTTTATGCATTATGGAATATCTTCTAGTAAACAAATACTTCTACAGTAAGATATGACCTCAAGCAAACTGCTGTGACGATCAAGGTCTACCTTTCGACCAAAGAAGCTGCTGATATTCTCAAAACAATAAACTGACCAGACTCCAATATCATTAAAGGGAATCGGTCACCTCCAGCACGCCCTACTAAGCGCAGCTGTAGAGAACAGAGGCCGCCGACTTTGGATCATTAGTTTATATGTTGATACACGCCTCTCTTCTCCCGCTGTATGCCCGCAAACCAGCCATGGAATGTATTGAGAGGACTCCTGTGCATGTGCACATAATGAAAATGACTCCAGGAGAAAACTTCTCTATGTATTCCACTACTTTTTTGTGGGCACATAGTGGGAAATTGGGGTGAGTATCGACATGCAATGACTAATCTGGAGTCAGTGGCATGTGTTCTATACATGTATTACTATATTTAATAGGGATTGCCAGAGGTGACACATTGCCTTTAAATGTCTCTAGAATTACTTTGTTGAGAACCAACTCCTAAAGCTGAACTTGATGGAGTAAGCTGCCTTATATATTAAGTCATTGAGATTTCTGTGGGATTCTTTCTTAAAGGGAACCTGTCATCAACTATATGCTGACCTCACTGCTGATTTCAGCGGTGTGTCACTCATGAGCTAAAAGTAAGTGGTTGCTGAGATCCAGCATCTTAATGATTGCAGCCCAGGCCTTGAAAAGAGTCAAATCTACCTGAGAAGAGTCCTGGTTATCCGTAATCTCCTGCTCTCTAACCCATCTGCTGATGATTGGCAGTTCTCTCCTAGACAGAAAGGGAGAAAACTAGGTAGAAGACTGTCAGTCATCAGCAGGTGGGCAGGAGAGCAGGAATTCATGAATAACCATGACTTCTCAGGTGGCCGGGACTCTCTTCCAGGCCCAGTCTGCAATGATTGTGATGTTGGTTCTCGGCAACCACTTACTTTTAACTTATAAATGACAGACCCCTGATATCAACTAACCTGTCTCTACTTCATTCTGACGTTAGTATGGGCAGCATAAAGTTGATGACAGGTCCCTTTAAATAAACGTTTTCATTTTTTTTCCTGATGCTAAGAAAATGAATGACTTGGACTTAATGGCCATTCTGACGGGAAATGAAATAAACAAGATTCCATGTGCAAAGGGCTCATGCATACGGCCATAATATGGCTCTGTTCAACCACTTGTATGGAGCCGCAATACATCACTCATAGAAGTATCTAGGCCCCTACTACACCTCACTATATCTCTTTTTATGTTGTATTCTGTACAATTCTGATAAAAAATTGTAGCTTGCCCCATTGGATGCCATATGTATGGAGGTATTCCACCCTACATACAGCTACCATGAAGCATGTATTTCACCCTGTGTGCTGCCATGTGCATGAGGCTTAGTATGAAATGTATGCTTGGAATATCTGACATGGAGATGTCTATGATGGGTTTTGCCCAGCTGTAGATAGCAAATGACCAACCTGTTGACCAATGCATGGTTCCTAGATCAAATTCTGTAATTTGTGACATATTTGCAGGTTTTAGTTTTGTTGAAAAGTGATGTCCAAGTCATATGATCATTTGTTTTAACTCATTGCACCTACCCTCAGACATTTTATTATGTTCCAGAGGACTTTTATATGACTACACTTGTATTCGTAAAACTATTTTCTCATGTTCTGATTGAATGTGAAGTTACGAGTCCTAATACATTTTCTCTGCTTTGTATTCCAGATTCATTCGTTCTGAGCGCTCAATCATCCTACTCAATTTTTGTTTGTCCATTCTTGCTTCTAACGTTCTGATTCTGGTGGGACAATCACAAGCTCTCAGTAAAGTGAGAAAAATTCATTGTGTCTGACTGCTTTACAAATTCAATAGATTTATTGAAAAGCTGGTTAAGAAAGAATACTCTGAAACAGTGTGGTAAAAATTGAAGTATCAGGCAGTTTACCTAGAATGCAAAATGTGATATGGCTATAATAACCATTAGTAATATCACCATTGATACTGGAGATTTAAAGAGTTTTTCCAAGATTTTTATGCTGATGACCTTTCCTCTGGATAGATCATCAGTATCTGATCCGTGGGGTCCGACACCAGGTACCCCCACCGATCAGCTGTTCGAGAAGGCACCAGTGCTAGCAGTAGTGCTGTGGCCTTCTCTCAGCTTTTCCTAGGCCAGTGACAACATATTCATCTGTCACGTGGCCTAGGTGCAGCTCAGCCCCATAGAAGGGCTGTGCGCGAAACCAGACACAGCCGATTTACAATGTATGGTACTGTGCTTAGTGAGCTGCGAGAGGGCAGCGGTACCTGCCAGAGGAGCGCTGGTACATTCTCAAACAGCTGATCGGCGGGTGTCCCGTGTGTCGGACCCCCACAGATCAGACAGAAACTGACTTATCCTGAGTATAGCAATCAAAACACGGTCACGGCAGCATCTCCGGTTCCATCTTTATTACTTGTACCAAAAAGAACGTGTACGCAACAGCAGCAATGTTTCGGCTACATGGTAGCCTTTCTCAAGCAAATCCATGTAGCTGAAACATTGCTGCTGTTGTGTACACGTTCTTTTTGGTACAAGTAATAAAGATTGAACCAGAGATGCTGCCGTGACCGTGTTTTGATTGCTGATCTGCGGCCGTGGTTGGGCTGGTGCATTCTGGTTTGGTCGGTGAGGTCCTTGGGTGCTGCTCTTCAACTTTTTTACATTATCCTGAGTATAGGTCATCAGTATTAAAATCTTGGAAAACTTGTAACTATTAAGTATATTTAATTATAGAGTTTGCCTTGAATCGACAGGAATGTGGAAAAAGTTTGAACTTTCTTTGTTCTTAAAAATACAGTGTTGCCAATGTTAAAAATGACTACCACAGCTTAAAAGGGTTGAACATCTCAACATTTATATCATATAACTAGGATATGCCACAAAAGTCAGACAGGTGTGCGTCCCAACCCTGCGACCTGCTTCTGTCCTCAGAATGGACGTGCACTGTGTTCTCTTCACTTAGTGCTACTGGACTTCCGAAAAAAAGCCGAATGGGTATGCTTGGCTATTTTCAAAAGTCCAAGAGCAGTGCATGGAGATCAAGCAGTGCAACTGCAGCCACTTCTGCATTCACCGCCATGGGGCTACTGGAAGTAGCTAAGCCAAACCTTGGCTATTTTCAGAACTCTCATAGCAATTAATGTAGGATAGCCACGTATGCGTGGCTGCTCTCCCTTCTCTTCTGTAGCCCTAATCTGGAGATAGGAGTAGGTTCCAGAGGTGGGACCTACAGCTGTCCTCGCAATATGCCATATATGTTGAGATGGGAACCTCCCTTTAACATGATTGATCATTTATTATTCATGAATGACTGCAAGGCCCATGCTGCGGTTGTCAGGTAGCCGAGACAGAACACAGCACAGCTAAAAATTGCTTTGACGTGCAAGTTGGCACAGTTTCCAAATTGAGTGTTGAAAATTGATTCTTGATTCTTCATGGTCACATGGTTTTGCGAAACTTTGCAGCCATTAACAATTATTTATCAGTCGATTAACAATGTGGATTTACACATTGCAGTTGTGTTGAGTTTTGGTAAAAAACTGACCAAAATGCATTGTAAAAACACTGTATGCATTTTTACAGCTATGTTTTTTTTTTTACAGGTGAAACATGTTATATCAATGTAGTAATTGTCCATGCAGTTTTATAGGTGAAACTCATTGGGGGGTCTTTTATGAAGTGTGCTACGCCTGTTTTAGGCGTTAAAAAAGTGCAACCCCTTTTTGCTACTATTTTAGTGCCAGTGCGACGGGTAACACACATGGGCATGGTAAGGTAGTGATGGGGACACGCCGGGGGCCACAACATCGGCCTGGGAAATTGACTAGCATTTAGGCCTGAAAACAGGTGTAAATGTTGGCATAAACCTGCTCTACTCAGGGAGTGAAGTAGTTTTACTCGACAGGCGCACAATGCCTGTCATACATTAGGCGCAAGCTACCACAACTCAGAGGGGAAATGAAGAACAGCATAAAAGCCGGTCTTTGCAAATGACCCCCATTGATTTGACATATTTAATGCAATAGTGGTAAAAACAAGTCTTTTTTAATGTATTTTTTGTGATGCATGTTTTTTTGTGCTTTTATAAACTCATCCTGACAGTCAATTTGAAAACTGCACCAACACTTCCATGTGGGCGTGCTTTTCAGGCACATGCCATCCACACTTGGCTGCTGCTACTTGGTACCTTATATTACCGTGTGTATGCTAATTGGTTATTAGAGAAACCCTTGTAATTGTGTTAGCGCGGCTGAGAAGAGGGCAGACTGGATATAACAGGATAGCAAAAATGTGACAACTCCAAAAGCAAATGCATAGGAGGGGGAAGTCGGCTGTTTAGGAAACAGACATCTCACAGATCCTCACTTGAGGAACCTTTAGAACAGTACAAGTATGCATACGGCTACGCGGTGACATGACAGTCGCAGCATATCAGATTTTGTGCCGTAAGACGCATGTCGCACTCGACTTTCACTCAAGTGACTTTAATGTAAGTCACACGTGACATCTGACTCGTCTGCTAAAATAGTCGAGCGACAGCAAGTTGCAAACAAGTTGCACGTATTATGGTGTTGCACGGCTTTTCCTCGGCTTGCTGTCGCGTGGCACGTGATAACGTGTAGCCCTAGCCTCTATGCTATGAAACAACAATTTGCCGAGGAAAGGATCTAGAGCAGGATCCAGCAAACTCCAGCTATTGTGAAACTACAACTCCTAGCTTGTATTCTTGCATGGCTGTTTTGTTGAAACTCCCATAGCACAACAGGCGCTGACTCCTGAGCTAGACTAGTGATTTTGAGGTACGCGTATAGCTGGTAAAATGAAAGAAAATACCCTACAAGCAATGCAGGAAGAGCTAAAGAAGACTATTTCCCTGAACAGCTTTAAAAACTGACAGTCTGATTGACAAATATCTGCAAAACTGTAAATGCTGCAAGTGTAGGCGTATTTGATGGATGTCAGATTGGAAGAATAGAAAATTCTTGTGAATTTATAGAATGCACTGACATTGTCAACCCATTGACTAGAATTACTGGTCAATCTAATGGTAACAATATTTGACCCCATACATTTGCACCCTATATGAGCTATTTACCGTGCAGTGGTGTTAGTGTTATTCTTTTATTATTATGCTAGCTCTATCCAGAAATAGCATGTAACTACCTTGTGCTTTGGGCATGCCTGCACTGTGTTCTTTGAACGCACACACCTGTCCTACATATCTTTTGTATTCTGGGTTTGCTTTTATTTCCTTCTTCCAATGCTTTGTAATCAATACTTGTATTAAGTTACAAGCTCAGTAATACGCCACCGGTTATACAGTAGATCTGCAGTGCTGAGGGCTAGAAGGGGAAATCAATTTGGGAATGGAGTGGGAGGCGATATGTCAGGAGTGTAATGTCTTTGTTTATTGCACAAAGAAAAGCAGAAAGATGAATGGGGTTGTTGTGGACATCATTATTACTACAAGTTTACAGTAGCTTAGAAAGGTCAGAGTGTTGCGTAGGTATATATGATTATTACACTAATTCTACCGGTAGTACTAGTTGGGGCATTCCACTCGCAGGAGTAATAGTACTCATGCCCTTTTATTACTCATATGACTTGTGTCTGGTTTAGCCCATCAGCATACTGGTTTAACACATATGTTATCATTGATTCCATATAGTACATATTCTTTTGTAAGCAGGGCTAGATTTATAATGCTGTAATAATGGGCACAAAACCTTTAGTACCAGATCCCTATCACCTCATTTCTTCCTAAATCTTTTCCAGGAGTTCAGTATTAATGTCCTATCCTCATGATAGGTCATCAATATCAGATCAGTGGGTGTCTGATGTAGATGTTCTCCTTCCTCATCTTCTCTATTCAGACCAGACCACCTTGACAACTTCTTTCAGCTGTGTCTTATCTCTGCAATGTTTACGCACAGACATCTTAGATTCCTCACTTTTCTATCATCCTACCCCTTCATGTGCCCCAAAATTGTTATCCTGCCACTACCCCTATACTGTGCCCGCTTTGCTCCCCAACTTTACTAAATACTATACTGCAGAAATAGCAGTTCCATACAGATACTCCCCTTCATAGTAATACCCCCACAGTACCCCCTATATTAATAATGCCCCCTTAGGGCCCTTAGTAGAAATAAGGCCCACCTATAGTGCCCCCAGCAGTAATAAGGCCCCTCTATAAGGCACCACTTTAGAGCCCCAAGTAGTAATAAGGCTAATCTATAAGGCACCCCTATGGAGCCCACAGTAATAATAAGGCCTCTTATAGTGTCCCCTGTAGTTCTAATATACCTTTTAGTTGCCTCCTTATTTATAATGCCCCCTGTAGTAGCTCCAAGTATTTATAATGCCCCCTTTAATGACCTCAGTATTTATAAAGCCACACTGTAGTGCCCGCAAAATTATAATACCCCTTGTAGTGCTCCAGCCTCTAATATAATACCAGCTTTCCAGTATGTATAATGTTCACCTCCTGTAGTGCCCCCAGTATTATAATCCCCCATGTAGTGCTAGTATATGTAATCCTCTCCCCTATTGTAGTGCCTACCTTAGTATAATGCTACCCTTTAGTGCTAGCATTTATAATGCTTTAACCACCCCTGTGGTCCCCCTGTATTATAAGGCCCCCCTGTAGTGCTAGTATGTTTAATGCTCTCACTCCCCCATGTAGTCCCCCTGTATTATAATGCCCCCTGTAGTATAATGCGTCACTGTAGTCCCTTGTAGTATAATTCCCCCTGTTGTATAATGCCCCCGTAGTATAATTCCCCGTAGTAAATGTGCCCCTGTACTACCCATGTAGTATAATGCACCCATGTAGTCCCCTGTAGTATAATGTAGTATAATGCGCCCCTGTAGCCATCCATAGTATAATGTGCCCCTGTAAGTCCATCTGTAATATAATTTGCCCTTGTAGTCCCCCATAGTATAATGTGCCTCTGTAGTCACCCATAGTATATGCCCCCCAAAGACCCATAGTAGTTTTATATAAAGTGCTCTCCCCCAGTAGAGCCAACTGTAGTGCCAGCATAACTATATTTAAAAAAAAAACTCATCTATGTCCTACTCCATGCTCCCGTCTGCATTCAGACCGATAGCCTGAGTAGTCAGCCGCATCCCAGCGCAGGTGGTTGTCATGACATCTCTGTGACCTTCTGCACCAGGTCTCAGGCCGTGTGATAAATCACAAACATCTGTTTCACGACACAGGCATTCGTTACCACGTCATCACGCTGACGAAACCTCCCACAGGACATTGCAGTAATGTCATTGTGACCTTCTGTGCCATTCTATGTCCTCATAGACTTCAGGCCTAGTAGCCCGCGGCCTATGAGACTGAATGGCTTTGGACAAAAACCATAGGCTCCTGTGCCCCACTGTAAATTGCCGCCTCCTCAGACATTTCGGCACCTGATGTGAGATTCTCATAATGGGACTTCACTTGAATGGGACTGAGCTGCACATTGGCCATGCGTCTGATGAACATGACATCACTGGCTTAGGAAGAGGTCATAGCACAGCCAGGCATCAGAATCCACCAATCAGATATTGATGACCTATTCTGAGGATAGTCCTATTGTGCCTAGCTCTTGTAGTAATACTTACTCATTCCAAAACAATTAATATAAAATTGGAAGAGAGGGTGAAGGTAATCATTAAAATGGTTTTCTGAGATATTTCCAAGCACAACGCTACTTTTGTCCATGAGTTATGTCTGGAATTGCTTCTTGTCTCCTATTTCTGGTCTCCAATACTAGAGACATCTGTGGACAAGAGTGGAGGAGATCCACATGTCTGATCCTGGGCATCCCCTTTAATAGATACTTGGGCAAAATTAGTTTTTTCCCATGTTGAGTGAGTTTTATAGACTATTGTATAGGCACTCAAAACAAATGATTGCGACTATTCTAAACCAAAATGTAGCAGGACTGATCTAAAAAAATAATAATGTGGGGTAATTATGAATTAAAGGTGGAGTTACCCAACTGTTATAGTTAAAGGGAACAATATAGAAGTAAACATCCTCCAAATGAACAGATGACTTTATTAGCCTGTAGTAGAATTGGGAGACTATTACGTTTCACATGGATGGATGTTAAGATTACATTAAGGACATTTGGAGCAGTAGCCGTGGGCCTAAGTTAAATGAAAACGAATTCTATAGCTCCTCTTTCAGCTTGGTTTGCTGAAAACCATAGACAAAGAAAAATGCCTATGAACCAATAAACGTAAAGTAGTCCTGTACTAAATACTTCTTCCTGTCTCCCTGCAGGCTGTCTGTGCTTTGATCGCTGCTTTCTTGCACTTTTTCTTTCTTTCCTCTTTTTGTTGGGTGCTAACCGAAGCCTGGCAATCCTACCTGGCTGTCATTGGGCAAATGAGGACACGTTTGGTCCGTAAACGCTTTCTGTGCCTGGGGTGGGGTAAGCGCAATTTCCATATTACATTTTTTACTGCAAGCATTTTATAGCACATATTAACTCAAAAGAAGATTTAACTCGGGCTCCAGATGCAGAGAACTTGGCTGCTGTAAACTGCCGCACCCTTAGGGATCATGCACATGACCGTATGCCCTCCGGGACATACGGTCCATGAGCAGACCATATATCCTGGAGCGGCATATCGTGCGCACGGGAGCGCACAGCATCATAGGTTACTATCATATGAGTGCGCGACAATAGTCCCGCGGGCGGCCCGATGCAAAATGATGCTGTGCGATCCCGTGTGCACGATGTATGCCGCTCCGGGACATATGGCCCGCTCACGGACCGTATGTCTCGAAGGGCATACGGTCGTGTGCATGAGCCCTTAGAGGCAGGTTAGCTGAGACCTGAGGCAAGATTCTCATCTCACCTCATGGCTGATGCGGCCCTGGATGAGCGCTGTGGCCTCGTCACAACAAACCAAGCACAGCTCTGTACATTGCTCTGTATAATGCTGTATGTAGGATTATTATGCTGTCTGCCTATGACCGCAAAGTAATCACCACTGAATATTTTCACTAAGTAACTGTTACAAAGCACTAAGTGAGAAATTGACCCTGCAGGTTCTACATTTTTAGTTGGGTAAAAAACTGAATCGGTGATTAAACAGTTCTCCAGACTCTCCAAGCTCTCTATACAGGAGACCACATTTTTGCATTCTCTGGCCCTATGACTGTTGAAGGACAACTCCAACTGAATATGGTCTTTCGGTATGATATATGTACGGTATATCTTATGTTGTATTGTATATACTATATGTTATACGTATAATGCATTGATGTCACATGATTTTGGCTGGGGTAGAGGTATGAAATCTGGTGCAAGGGAAAACTAACTGCCTCTAGCAACCGATTGATCCTTTCATTTTCCAAAGGCGCTTTAAAAATGAAAGGGGAAATCTAGTTGCTCCAGCCAATTTCCCTTTGCACAAGTTTTGATAAATCTCCCCCACTGTATTCTTCCCTAACACTTATTAGGTTTGAACTCCTATTGCTTCATTGATGTCAACAAAGATTACTGGTAATTCCTGTACAAATTGTTAATTAATGGGTTGTCCAAGTAAAAAAATTGTAAAAGCAAAGTGCTTGTTGAAATAATAAAAAAAAAGTTATGCTCATTGTTTCAAACTCCTTCCACTCCAGTACTGCTGTGCTGATCCTTGTGAACACTGCAGCCATGATGTCATGTTCTTGACTACTGCAGCCATGAACATCCAATATACTGCACATGACACTGCAGCCAATCACTGATCTCATCAGCAGTAAATGTTTATTGCATTGAATGAGCTGCTGCTGTAGAGATACTAGGCAAGACATGAAAATTATATTTTCATTGTAAGCACAAGTTATTCCTACAGTGACATGAAATTTCAGATGTAACAGGCACCAACTTGTCAGCGACAACATGACAGAATCTTTTGTGTCACTTTCATGGACACATTTTAGAAATCTGATTATTTATTTCATGACCTATTCGCATCGGTTTTTACCTATTCATCTGAGGTATAGTATATATTTGTACACCAAACAAAGGTACAGTATAGAAATCTATATTTTAACATTCTCACAGATTTCTAAGAAGCAAACAAATGCCAAACACTTGTCCTTGTAAGGTTCAGGCCTTGACACCATACTGAATAACAGCTTCATACATGCACCAAATTAATGCTGCTCTATCTATCTATCTATCTATCTATCTATCTATCTATTGTATGGCCTTGTTTATCTATCTATCTATGGAAAAGGGCAAGGTAGCACTCTTTACCAAGTATGAATAAGGGTGCAAGCATTTAGGATATATATATATATATATATATATATATATATATATAAAATTTCAATTTAAAAGTTTTAGGCAGGTGTGGGTAAATACTCTCAGAAATAGCATTGTTATTAGTTTTTTAAAATCAAAAATACAAAGTGAATGATCAATAGAAATCTAAATCGAATCAATAATTTGTGTGACCACCCTTTGCCGTCAAAACAGCATCAAGGGACTCGGCAGGGAGGTTGTTCTCAGGGCTGGGACAAGGCCATTTGGTGCCCAGGGCGAAGATGGCAAACTGCGCCCCCCCCGTTTTTAAGAAAAAAATTAGTTTGTTATTTGTATTACATTATTTTCTTACTTTTTACAGTCTGTGTGTGAGTAGCAGCTAGTGAAGGCAGGCTCCTCGTGGCTTGTTCTTCACGCGCCGACACAGCTCCCTGTAGGCTGCGCGAGTCCTCCCTCTCTCACCTCACACCTCGCCTCCGGCGTGAGCCGCGTGACGTCACACGGCGCACGCCGGTGGTATCAACCAAATGAATCCTCCATGGGGGGGGGGGGGGGGGGGGGGCGAGGAAACGCAGAGGAGGAAACGCAGAGGAGGAAAGGGAGCCCGAGCCAGGAGCGCAGTCGGCACAAAATTCATAGGGGGAGAGAAGGAGCAGCGCTGACATGGCTGGTGTGGACGGTGTAGGCGGGTGCAGGAGCGCACTCAGCACAGCAAGCACAGCAAGTGGCGCTTGGCTAATGTGGTACAGTGAAGCTGTACACTGCTGGCACTTCACCTGCGCCCCCCTCCTGTCCGCAAATGGTAGCGCCCAGGGCACCCGCTCCTTCGGCCCCTGCCTTGTACCGGCCCTGGTTGTTCTAAACATCTTGGAAAACTAACCTTAGATCTTATGTAGAAGATCTTCTGTAGGTTTGTCAATTTTTATCTGTGTCTTCATGTAATGACAGACAGACTCAATGATGTTGAGATAAGGCCTCTGTGAGGGCCATATCATCACTTCCAGGACTCCTTGTTCTTCTTTACACTGAAGATAGTTCTTAAGTACAGTTTAAATAGAAAGGAAGTCCAGCTCAGGTCAGGTGTGAATACATGGCTTCTTTATTACAGCATCAGGGTCCTTCTTCATGACAAACAGAACAGGTGTTTGTCATGAAGAAGGACCCTGATGCTATAGAGGTCTGAAACGCGTCACTTGTTGCACCTTGCTGTGTGGAATTTTATAACCGCTGTAATAAAGAAGCCACGTATTCACACCTGACCTGAGCTGGACTTCCTTTCTATTTAAACTGTTCGCACATTCCCGCATCCATGTTGTGGAACAGGTGAGAGCTGCCTTACACCGAATTATCTTCTTAAGTACAGTGGCTGTATATTTGGGGTTGTTGTCCTGCTGCAGAGTGAATCAATCAATTGCCTCCTTGATGGTACAGCATGATGGATAAGTATCTGCCTGTATTTCTCAGCATTGAGGACACCATTAATACTGATTTAATATCACCTGCATTTGCTGAAATGAGCCCCAAACTTGTAAGGAACCTCCACCATGTTTCACTGTTGCCTACAGACACTTATTACTGTACTGCTCTCCCCCTTTGACGAACAACCTGCCTTCTTTTACAACCAAATGTTTTCATGCATATTTTAGTGGAAACAAAACCAAGCAACTCAACTATGCACGAAAACAGCGAATTGAGGTGCAGAAAAAAAGCAGCAGTTGATCTGGACTGATGAGCCAAAATTTGAAATATGTTCATGTTAGTAAGAACTATCTATCTTCAGCGTAAAGAAGAACATGGAGTCCTGAAGTGATGGTATGGCCACCACAGAGCCTTGATCTCACCGTTATTGAATCTGTCTGGGATTACATGAATAGACAGAAGAATCTGAGCAAGACTACATCCACAGAAGATCTGTGGTTAATTCTCCAAGATGTTTGGAACAACCTCCGATCCGATTACCTTTGCATTTTTTTAATTGATAAAAGTAAACTATTAACACTTTTATTTCTGGAAGCATTCTTACTTTGCAGCATTTTTCCACTCTTGCCTAAATCGTTTGCACAGTACTATATCGATATATATGGATAAATATGGATATATATCATTCACATCGACACGTTGTTTGACAGCTGCACTACCTGAGCAACATCCAACATCACAGAAACCTCTTATTTCATTTAATCCCTTAGATATGTTTTCTTTGTTACCCCACTGTGATCTCTGGTGATGAAATCGCTGATGTTTTTCCCTGTGTACAGTATTATACGGGAAGTTCATGGCCCAGTGATAATATTTGTAAGGGCATACCATGGGTACACTGATGAAAAGTAAAAAATTCCCTTAATCGCCAAGAATAAATAACATGTAAAAAAGTAAATACATTTGGTTATTAAAGAAATGTATAAGAATTACAATAATAACTTCTTCATATCTTGGTCACTTCCCTAGGGTTACCAGCTCTTGTGGTTGCAGTTTCTGTTGGCTTTACTAGAACAAAAGGATATGGAACCCCCCATTAGTAAGTTGCTTCTTCATGTCTACTACTGTTTCCATCAGTAGTAATTATTGTGTCTTAGCTTAAAATTATGTTCAAATGACTTTGTGTAATGTCTGGTTACCACATCACTGCTATCCTTAGCTGACCTTTATATCATATGTTTTTCTCCCGTTTAGGATTATGTTCCTTATACAATATGCTAATACAGAGTAAATAGCCTAATTGCATTCAATTCCGACATTTCACCCATTTATCAATGTTTTGTTTCTGTGATTTACAGTTGCTGGCTGTCTCTGGAAGGGGGGCTACTCTATGCCTTTGTGGGGCCAGCAGCAGTCATAGTTCTGGTAAGCACAGTAGCTTTTTGTTGATGTCACATTATAATTGTATCACCATCTGGTGGCCACCTCACCATGTGGGTTGGAGTCAAGGAAATCCACTTCTTGAGATGCAGGTCTGACTCAGACATTGATGGCATGCCATAACTGTCTAAGATGTGAATACTCCTTTCAAGGGGTTATGCCATAATTGATGTGAAAAATGAAAGTCAGACATCATATAGTACATATAGTAGAACAAGCCTTTACCGCACATGGGTCCAGAGTAGTGTTGGTCGAGCACCAAAGTGCTCGGGTGCTCGAGTAGAACACTTTGGGATGCTCGGGTGCTCTACTGAGCACAATGGGAGAACCCGAGCATTAAACCAGGCACCCCCTGCTCTGAAGAGGGGAGGGTGTCTGTTTCATAGTAAAAGGTCAGAAATTGAAACACCACTGAAATGGTTCGGGAACAGCATGTGGAGGATGTCTGGATGCATCTTGGACTCCCAAGTCGCTGCTGGGAATGATGTTGTCCGAGTAGTATGCCACTTTTACAGACTGACGACAATACTCACCAGGAAAGGAGAACATTCTTTCCTATATATTTACTTGTATATAAAGTGCAAGTGCTGCCAAAAATTACAAGGAAGAGGCACTTCGATACAACCTGTATATCACATAAAGGAGGGCCTCATTCACATTGTGGTACAATTGTTCAGGTAGTGGGACTCCTACACTCATAAAGCCTATGCACTAAGGGAAAGGGCTGCCAAAAATTTCAAAGAATCGGCACTCCAATACACCCTTTATTACACATAAAGGAGGGCATCAAACACACCCTTGAAAAATTATGATTGATGGCCTACTAGTGACCCTCTAAAACATTAGGGGCGAGGGCCTGCTGCTGATCTAACTATCTAAAACATTAGGGGTGAGGGTCTGCTGCTGAGCTGACCATCTAAAACATTAGGGGTGAGGGCCTGCTGCCGAGCTGCCAATCCAAAAAATTTGTGGGCGAGGGCCTGCTGCCGAGCTGACCATCTAAAAAAGTTTGTGGCCGAGGGCCTGCTGTCGAGCTGACCATCTAAAAATTTAGGGGTGAGGGTCTGCTGCTGAGCTGACCCTCTAAAACATTATGGTTGAAGGCATGCTGGTGACCCTCAAAAACATTATGGGTGAGGGCCTGCTGGTGACCCTCTAAAACATTATGGGTGAGGGCCCACTGCTGAGCTGACCCTCTAAAACATGCAGGGCAGCCTAATAAAGCATGTTGATATGATGGAGGAGGAGATGGACTAGAAAAGGGAGATTAAACCATATACCCTTTTTAGTGGTGGAAGGGGTGCATGGGAATACAGTGTATTCAATACATCATAAGAGCCACATTTAGAGTGCCTTTATGTTCAGTCGCTTTCCTCTGGTGGAGTAGAGAAGTCAGGGGCAATCCAGGCCTTGTTCATTTTTATAAGAGTCAACCGGTCAGCATTTTCAGTTGACAGGCGGATGCACTTATCAGTGATTATGCTCCCAGCAGCACTAAATACCCACTCTGACAAAACGCTGGTGGCAGGGCAGGCCAGCACCTCCAAGGCGTAGAGTGCCAGTTCGTGCCATGTGTCCAGCTTGGACACCCAATAGTTGTAAGGCACACAGGGATCACTGATGACACTGACACGGTCTGCTACATACTCTTTCACCATCTTCCAAAAATTTTCCCTCCTTGTGACACTAGGCCGCGCATCAGGTTGAGGGTGCTGGCGGGGTGTCATAAAACTGTCCCAGGCCTTGGAGAGTGTTGCCCTGCCTTTATTGGAACTGCTGTGTGTTCCCCTCGTCTTCCCTCCTGGGCTGGCCAAGGAACTACGTACTCTGCAGCCAGCGTTGTCAGCTGGAAATTTTTGGAGCAATTTTTCCACAAGGACCTTCTGGTATCACACCATTTTGCTCGTCCTCTCCACCTCAGGAATGAGAGATGAGAAGTTCTCTTTGTAGCAAAGAGTCGAAAAGGGTGAACAACCAGTAATCGGTTTTGGCCAAAATGCGTACAACGCGAGGGTCACGAGAAAGGCAGCCTAACATAAAGCCAGCCATGTGTGCCAGAGTCCCAACAGACAAGACTTCGCTGTCCTCATCAGGAGGATGACTCTCAATCTCCTCATCCTCTTCCTCCTCTCCTACCCATCCACGCTGAACAGATGGAAAAAAACTTCCATGGGTACTACCCTCTGTAGCGGAGGCAACCGTCTCCTGCTCCTCCTCCTCATCATCCAATTCGCGTTGAGAAGACAAACTGAGGGTGGTCTGACTATCACCCTGTGTACTTTCTTCCCCCATTTCCACCTCTTCCACATGCAAAGTGTCCGCCTTAATTGTGAGCAGCGAGCATTTGAGTAGACACAGAAGTGGGATGGTTATGCTGATTATAGCGTTATCGCCGCTCACATCTGTGTTGATTCCTGAAAGTTACGTAAAACCTCACAGAGGTCAGACATCAATGCCCACTCGTCGCTTGTGAAGAGCGGAAGCTGACTGGGTAGGTGACGACCATGTTGCAGCTGGTATTTAACTACTGCCCTCTGCTGCTCATAAAGCCTGGCCAACATATGGAGCGTCCAGTGCGTGCTCGTGTCGCACAACAGTCGGTGGTACGACTCGCTGGAGCGCGGTGGAGCGCGCTGGAGCCTGCTGGGCGGCAGAAATGGTGAGTGGACAGAGCCTCTAGTTGCTGAAAAGACGCCCCCATAGCACCTACAGGCTCATTTGCATACCAATAAAACTAAGTTTTTTAGGGTAACCGCTGCAGAGAAAGGAATTAAATAGGTACACTGCTTCCAGCTACTGACTGATGGCTGACTGGTGCTGCAAGATGATAATTCAGAGGTGGAAGTGGAGGAGGGGGTAGAGGAGGAGAAGGGGGGGGGGTTACAGCCACTAACGTAGGTGGCGGCAGAAACCCAGATTGAAGTAGGGCCCTTAATCCTTGGCGTCGGTAGCATCTGTGTCATCCCAGGGTACGACTCGCTCCCAGCCTCCACAACATTCACCCAGTGTGCCGTCAGGGAAATGTAGCGTCCCTGGCCAAAAGCACTTGTCCATGTGTCAGTGGTTAAGTGGACCTTCCCAATAACTGCGTTGGTCAGGGCACGGGTGATGATATGGGACATATGCTGGTGTAAGGCTGGGACGGCACACCGTGAAAAATATTGGCGGCTGGGGACAGAGTACCGCGGGACAGCCGCCGCCATCAGGCTGCAGAAACCCTCAGTGTCCACAAGCCTAAATGGCAACATTTCCAGGGCCAGCAATTTGGAAAAGTGCGCATTTAGTGCTATGGTCTGTGGGTGGCAGTGTATTTGCGCTTTTGTTCAAAGGCCTGGGGTATAGACATCTGTACGCTGCGCTGGGACACAGAAGTGGGTGTGCTAGATGATGGTGCTTGCAAAGGTCCAGATGCATGGCAGGAGGCATCCGGGGCTACATCTTGGACAGGGGATTGGCCAGCACGTAACACAGGGGAAGAGGAGGCAGTGGTGTGACCCGCAGACACTGGTTGTGGACCCAGGCGTTCGGCCCACCTCTTAGGGTGCTTTAATGCCATGTGGCGGATCATGCTGGTGGTGGCGAGGCTGCTAGTGTTCACGCCCCTGCTCATTTTGTTATGGCACAGGTTGCAAATGACAATTCTTTTATTGTCCGCACTTTCCTCAAAAAAGCGCCAGACTGCAGAACACCTACCCCTTGGCAGGGGAGATTGCCGCAAGGGGTGCTCCGGGGAACAGTTGCATGCCTGTTTGGTGTGGTCCGCCTTCTCCCTTTTGCAACCCCACTGCCTCTTCCAGCCTGTTGCGGTGCTGCGGATCCTTTCCCCTCTGTACTGCTATCCTCGCTCGGCTTGACACTTTCCCAGGTTGGGTCAGTGACTTCATCATCCAGCACCTCCTCTTCCACTTCCTCACTCTGGTCATCCTCCTGACTTGTTGACCTAACAACAACCTCAGTTATTGACAACTGTGTCTCATCCTCATCATGAACCTCTTGAGACACTAATTGTGGTTGACTTATTGGCAACTGTGTCTCATCATCATCATCCACCTCGTGAAGCACTAATTGCTGTTCCCCCACTGTCATCTTCTTCTGACTGTGGATGCTCCAGAGTTTGGGAATCAGGGCACAAGATCTCCTCATGTCCCTCTTCAAGCAGGCTTGGTGAAAGGCTCAAATTAAGGAATGGCGATGAAAACAGCTCCTCGGAATATCCGAGTGTGGGATCACTTGTTTACCAAGACTCTCCATGGTGGGTATATAAGGGTGAGGATTCTGTTGACCAGACTCTTGGCTACTGAGACTGGACTTTGTGAACGACAGGGTGGTGCTTAACCGACTAGAAGCATTATCTGCTGCAATCAAACCGACCACCTGGTCACACTGGTCTGACTTCGAAAGTGGGAGTGGTGTCCTGCGCCGCCCTGCAAACTGGGACATGAAGCTCGGTAATCGTGGATGAGTGTGTTTCTTGTGCTCTGGCAGCAGGCACAGTTTCACCGCCCCCAAGGCCACGGCCTCTGGGTGCACCATCAGCAACACGGCCACTTTCCAGTCCCTTACTGCTCGCCTTGCGCATATTGAATGGTATAGCTGCTTGCAAGTATGTCACACTTACCATAGAGCAGGTTTTGTAAGTGTATGCGCAAATATAGTGCACAGAATGTCACAGATATTTTTAGGATGCGCACACGTTAAACAGGAGGTATAGCGCAAGTAATGTTGCTGTCACCTCCGCCTAATAAAAAATTACACTGAATGAATGTCACTGATATTTAGGATGTGCACACATTAAACAGGAGGTATAGCGCATGTAATGTCGCTGTCACCCCCGCCTAATAAAAAATTACACTGAATGAATGTCACTGATATTTCGGATACGCAAACGTTATACAGGAGATGTAGCACAGGTAATGTAACTGTCCGCAGCGGACACCGTCTACAGAAAAAGTACACTGGATGTCACAGATATTTATAGGCTGCGCACACGTTACACAAGAGATGTAGCGCAGATAATGTCGCTGTCACCAGCCGCGAAAAAAATTACACTGAATGTCACTGATATTTTTGATGCTTGTTGTTATATAGCACCCGAGGCAGCCAATCACTGTAATGTCAGTAGCCAACATGGCTACGGCATTACAGTGAATGGCAGTACTTACCTGCACGTTTATTGGCTGCGTAGCCAACACCGCGATGTGCCGAGCACCGCGATGCTCGAGTAAAATTAGTGTTCGGCCGAGCATGCTCGCCCAACACTAGTCCAGAAATCTCCACATTCATTGCTCCAATTACTCTGCTTGATTATATTCAGCCTGAGCGCGTTTAACCAGCTCAGTGAGAGGGACAAAAAAAAATTCAAAAAAGAACACACAGCAGGTGGCGCTATACAGATACATTTTATTGAATAGATGACTGGTTATACTTAATTTTTAATTACATGCAATTACAAATGTATTCAGATGCAGGTGCTGGTTTGATAAACATAGACTATGTTTTTGTGACACAACCTCTTTACATATACTAAGGATCTTGCACATTAGTGAAAGCCGAAAGCATGATGTAGGCCATCATGACATCTAGCAGTATGCTTTCTGTTGCCGGTGAATGATCTCGATGGCGAGGGTAACCCATTGTTTGTAATAATTATCATAAATGAGCTTCATTATTTTTACAATACAAAATGATTACCAGATCAAACAAAGGAGAAAAAAGGAGTCCTCAGGACTCCCAAGGCTGAACACTGGAAAACTAGCAAATACAGACCTTACATCCTGCAGCTCCACATCTATAATTATGTTCAAATCCACAAAGTGGAAGTTTTACATGTGCCAGAGGCCAAATCAAAAGTCAAATGTGCAAAGCAGTGAGGGCAAACAAGCAATTTTATACCTTTGCTACGTTAAATTGCTGGATGGGAACCATTCATTTCAATAAGACATTACTGGGATGGATTCTATATTGTTTTGTACATGTATGCCAACAAACAAGTGGAGCGTGCCTTGCTGTAAATAGTAAAATATAATATTTACGTACAACTGTAGTTACAATTTTTCTTCATGTCCAAAGTCTTGTTCATGTAGTCTTAGGGCTTGTATGCGTGGGTGTACTATTTCTCTATTGTACGGAGCTGTAATATGGTACTTATAGCAGTCTATGTGCCCATAGCACTGTATTTTTTAGATTATACATGGATGCTTTCTCTGTCAGTTTACATATCATTCAAAAGAAAAATATGGCATTCTTTATCGAAAATTGCTTCCTGGGCAGAATATTTCTGAAATATGGTGCAATACAGTGGCATATGAAGGGACTCTGCGTGCCTCCATATGGCCTAAATAGCATGTAGTGGTGCCCTCCACACTAAATGATATAGATTGTAATAATTCAAGCAAGCACCACTTCTATTCTCTATTATGAGAACCTCTGTCAAGGGAATAATGCCATTTTATCCCCCTACCAGCTATTAATCGGGGTCCCACTGTGATTAGCTGATTTGATAGATACCTGCAGTGTAAAGAAGGGTTACTACTTAAACCATACAACCAATATACATATAAATGTTCACCAGACTCAAGTTTGCAAACTGTCACTTTTCTAAAATATATCACTTTTAAATACACATTCAACATACACACATTTTTTCAGCAGATTTTTACGTACACCAGTTTCTCATATTCTCATAGTGTCTGATTTCTGTCTCATAGGTGAACATGCTGATTGGCATCATTGTCTTCAACAAGCTAATGTCTCGGGATGGTATATCGGACAAATCCAAAAAGCAGAGGGCAGGGTGAGTGCATTTCTCTGTTTGCAAAGCATTTTAACCTGCATTTTTGATTCTCCTATATATGTTCTGGCATATTCCTTCATGTGTTACGTTATGGGTCTGTTTTGTAATGTGTGTGTTGACTGGAGGTATTTTTTTGTATCCTCCTAATGTTAGTGTCTGCCTCTGATGCTGGTGTGTATCTGTACTGATTGTTAAAGTGCATCAGTCGCCTGAAAAGATAAGTGCACTTTAATCAAGTAGTGTGTGCTAAATGTGCACAGTGAAGACCCTCCAAACTGCAGACTGGGGTCTGCACTTTTCTCCTGCCAACTCAATTGCTTAGTCTTAAGTCTGTATTACACCTGCCGATTTTTCGGCAGATGATCGCTAATGAGTGATTGTATGTTAGCGATCATCTTATTCACAGTATTCAACTTTAGCACTTTCCTGAGGACAGCAATGCAGTTGAATTCAGGGAGGAGCCTGTGGCCACCAGCCAAGTGCATACACTCACCTAAAGAATTATTAGGAACACCATACTAATACGGTGTTGGACCCTCTTTTGCCTTCAGAACTGCCTTAATTCTACGTGGCATTGATTCAACAAGGTGCTGATAGCATTCTTTAGAAATGTTGGCCCATATTGATAGGATAGCATCTTGCAGTTGATGGAGATTTGAGGGATGCACATCCAGGGCACGAAGCTTCCGTTCCACCACATCCCAAAGATGCTCTATTGGGTTGAGATCTGGTGACTGTGGGGGCCATTTTAGTACAGTGAACTCATTGTCATGTTCAAGAAACCAATTTGAAATGATTCGAGCTTTGTGACATGGTGCATTATCCTGCTGGAAGTAGCCATCAGAGGATGGATACATGTTCTCATTCTGTTTACGCCAAATTCGAACTCTACCATTTGAATGTCTCAACAGAAATCGAGACTCATCAGACCAGGCAACATTTTTCCAGTCTTCAACAGTCCAATTTTGGTGAGCTCGTGCAAATTGTAGCCTCTTTTTGCTATTTGTAGTGGAGATGAGTGGTACCCGGTGGGGTCTTCTGCTGTTGTAGCCCATCCGCCTCAAGG